>NC_056733.1:1829734480-1829939480 GCF_019279795.1 Protopterus annectens | reverse complement strand
TTGTAGTGAGTGTGAATGTGGTCAAAAGCAGCATACTCCACACACACACAGACACAGGGTTCCACTACTGACATGCATGGGTGCATTGCTTCACAGGTGTGTAGTGGTTGACTGTGCCAGAAGGCTGTACAAGGCTAGGTGAAGGGTATACCTTGGCATCAGGCCACATGACAATGGTCTGCAGTGTGGCTCAGGGGTGTAGTGTCTGAATTGGCCCACACAGGTGGGTACTGTATTCACCATCCAGTCACCTGGGTTACTATTGTGAGTGGCCAGTGCTGTGCAATGCTTGCCATGTATATATTCTATAGTCCATGACATGGACAATGTCTTGGATGTGCACACATCCCACATGCATGTTCACTGACATGTGGAACTGTACCTGGGGTGTCTGGCCCATGTTGTGTACACAGATTGCCATCATCAGATGTGCCCGCCCTGGCCTCATGTGGCAGGAACTGGTAATGGACACCAGGTTGACCCTGCACCTACATTGATAGCATGATAGAGGTATTCCCTGGTGTCAGTGGCATCTGTCCCATACAGGGCATGTGTTTAAGGCATGGTATAACCTTTGTGGGTCACATTTGATGGCACCACAGTTGTTGCAGGTGTCCAGTGGGGAACATTGTAAAGGTGCACTGTCTGCAATTATGTGCCTATTGTAGTGATGGGACAGGGTGCCATGCCCTCTGTAGTCCATTGCAATCACACCATGGTTACTATCTGTGGGCAATATGCATGGTACTACCAACAAAGCAGTTGTTGCCTAGGCAAATGCGTTTGTGTATGAGACATTGGTTGAGAGTGTTCTCTGGGTAACACAAGGGTTGCTTAATTTGTTCACCAGGCCTTGATGTCACATGTAGGGGTATGGAGTGGCACCCAGCCTATTGGCTATTTGACATCTGTTATCCTTGTAAGGTGGACATTGTGACAAATAACAGGCCCACCATATAAGAAATTTGCAAAACACAATCCACAATGAATCCAGTTGTTACACACTCACAGCCACCTCCATACAGGATATGAATAACAAACACAGACATACACACAGTTGCCATGTCTGAGATTAGAACTCCTACTTAACTGGCTTATCACACTACAACATTACGCAGTTATAGGACGTGCCACAGAGTTTACTGGTCTAACTGGTCTAAACTAGTCGAGGAGAGGCGGGAAAACAATGCACTCCTCAGCATGGAGAACATCGACGTCTGTGCAGTAACTGAAACCTGGTTCATGGCTCCTGAGAGCACCCCAGCGCTACCAGGCTATACCTCGTATCATGCTTTTCAGCCCCAAAACCCAGGCCAAACCACAAAGGGAGGGGGAGTGTCCATATTCATCAAGGACACCCACACCTCCAGGTTAGTAGCAGCACATGAAGCATCAGAGACCATACAGGTGCAACTAACCATAGCAAAACTGCTATACAACTGGTAGCATGTTACAGACCACCCTCCCAATCTCAAGAACCCCACTCAGCCTTCCTGAAGACATTGGAGGATATGAATGTATCACAAAATACCATCATACTGGGAGACTTCAACTACCCAAACATAGATTGGGTAAATTATTCTAGCCCTAATACCCTAGCCCAAAGGTTCCTGGAATTCATAAATTCAAATGCACTGGAACAACTAGTCACCTCTCCCACTAGGGGAGATAATATACTAGACCTGATCATCACAAACATGGGGATAAAATGCTCCACACCGGAAGTATACCCCTCACTAGTGAGATCTGACCACAAACTAATCACCCTGGATATACATATCCCACCTCCACCCCCAGCACAAAAGACCACAGTGAAAAACTTCTCAAAAGCAGACTTCACTCTTCTTAAGACTGAGATGGTATCCTTTAAGCCCACTGTGCCAGTGGATACCACATCCCACAATGCCGAATCCTTCACAAATGCTTTCTATGGACATCTCCAAGAATGCATGGATCATGCAGTCCCAAATAAATCCAAGTCCCTCTCCACCAAAGGTAAGCGTCCTGTCTGGTGGACCTCAGCCATAAACAAATTGTATAACAAAAGAAGGAAGCTACTGCACGTCAGAGCAAAATCCCATGAAGGGAAGACATCTCTGATCAACATTAGCAGAAAACTACATTCTCTCATAAAAACATCCAAGGCCAACTTTGAGAGAAAAATCGCTAAGGACACTAAAGATAACCACAAAGCCTTCTTCAGCTATGTTAGAAACCTGGGCGGAAACCCTCAGATATGCTCAGAGTTGGTTCACAACAACAAAAAATACACTGAACCCACAGATATTGCCAACATTCTGACTGACAGGTTCAGTGCAAATTTCTCCCCTCCCTCACCCCCAAAAGAAGAAATACTTACCCCAGCTGAATGTAATCTCCCTGTCATCTCAGATGTCCAAGTGAGAACCGCCCTAAACAAAGCAAAAAACACAGCATCAATGGGACCTGATGGTATCCCGGGTTGCGTGTTACGTGAACTCCAAGAGGAGCTAAACCCACACATAAAAATGCTATTTAACCTTAGCCTTACTTCAGGATATGTACCTGAACACTGGCATACAGCAACATTGGTCCCACTCCACAAGGGGGGTGCCTCTACAGACCCTGGAAACTACCGCCCCATAAGCTTAACCAGCCTGGTCTGCAAAGCTATGGAAAGAATCATTATGGAACTCATAAACAGAGACATAGGGGACCTACAGACACTTGACCCCACCCAGTTCGGCTTTGTAAAGGGCAGATCCTGCCTTTTAAACCTGGTTGACTTTTTCGAAACAGTCACTAGAGCCATTGATGAGGGCAAAGCAGTCCATACAGCATACCTGGACTTGGCTAAGGCCTTCGACACAATACCCCACTCAGGCATCATAGATAAGATCAACAGCTTAAAAGTAAACCCTTATATCACTAGATGGGTTGCAAACTGGCTAAAGGACAGAACCCATAAAGTTAAAATCACTGGAGCAATGTCAGACTCAAAGTGGTGTCCCACAGGGGTCTGTCCTGGGACCCCTCTTGTTCGGCATTTATTTCTCAGATGTTAAAGCAAACATGGGAGGGCTGTGGCTGACAAAGTTCGCAGATGACTGCAAACTAGGCACCATAGTCGATACACCAGCAGACACATACATCCTACAAAATGGCCTCACAGAAATGGACAACTGGTGCCGGAATCACGGCCTTAAACTAAATGCCAAAAAATATATAGTCATCCCCTTTGGGAAAAACAAAGTACCCACAAATTATCACATAGACAGCAACCCACTGAGTACAGAAAAAGTAATCGGAGACCTAGGGACCCAAGTCTACAGTGACCTCTCATTTGACACCCACGTTGCCAAAGTGGTTAGAAAAACATTCTACCTTGCACACCTTATCATGAAGGGATTCACATCCAGATCCAAGGATGTCATTGTACCCCTATATTCCTCCCTCATCAGACCCATGATTGAGTACAATGCCCCATTTGGTATGTTCCTCACCCGGCATTTGCAACAGCTGGAGAGACCACAAAAGTACCTCACCAAGTGGATCAAGGGTCTCCAACATATGTCTTATTCTGCCAGACTAAAGAAACTTCAGCTCTATTCAGTAGCATACCGTCTGCTGAGAGATGAACTCTGCCTGACGTACAAGGCCATGTCCAATCAGGATCTGATGGACATGCTCCACCTCAAAAAATCCAAATCCATCAGGACCACGAGACCTAAAGACTTAAACCTCGGCACAAGTATGAATAGGACATGCTGGAGGGATAGATTCATAACCCAGAGGCTTCCCATGCTTTGGAACAAGATTCCAGTTCATATTAGGCAGAGCCCCTCACTGACTCTCTTCAAGAGAAATCTTGATGAGTGGATGGGAGATCGTAAGTTTACCCCAGGGGTCACATCTGTGTCACTGCTAGACAGGGGCACAGTAAACTAATTCTATTATATAAGGTGACCTTCATTGTGTCACTACAGAGGCACAGTATTGTAAATTTATTCTGTAGATTTTTTGTACCATTTCATGGGGTGGCAAAAGCCACATCACTATGGCTAGGCTTACAAATGCCCCAGGGCAGATAGCCTAGTACTATACTATGAAACTATGAAACTATGAAACTCCTTCCCCAAAGGTGTATTTCAATAGGAATGACATCAGCAGGCTTGCCAAAGAAAGGCAATGGGGTTGTAGTGACTGTGAATGACCTCAGAACACATTGCTGCCTACATAGACAAGCAAACACACTTGCCATGTCTGGGAAGAGAACTCCTACCAAACTATTATATCACACTACAGCATTAAGTTGCTCTAGGATGCACAACAGAGATTACTGGACTATTCCTTCCCCAAAGGTGTATTTCAAGATGAATGACATCACCAAGCTTGCCAAAGAAGGGCAATGGAGGTTGTAGTGACTGTGAATGGCATCAAAAGCATTGCTCCCTGCACAGACAAACAATCACACACACTTGTCATGTCTGGGAATAGAACCCCTACCGAACTACTATATCACACTACAGCATTACACTGTTCTAGGATGCACCATGGAGATTACTATGATACACCTTCCCCAAAGGTGTATTTCAAGGTGAATGACATCAGCAGGCATGCCAAAGTAGGGCATTTGAAATTGTAATGAGTGTGACTAGCCTAAAAAGCATTGCTCCCTACACAGATAAACACACACACACACACACACACACACACACACACACACACACACACACACACACACACACACACACACACACACAGTTGCCATGTCTGGGATTAGAACTCCTACCTAACTAGTTTATCACACTACAGCATTATGCAGTTATAAAACATGCCATGGACATTACTGGACTATTCCTTCACCAAAGGTGAATTTCAAAGGGAATGACATCAGCAGGCATGCCACAGAAGAGCAACAGAGGTTGTATTGAATGTGAATGGCCTCAAAAGCATTGCTCTCTACACAGAAAAACAAACACACACATGAACATCCACACTTACCATGTCTGGGAATAGAAGCCCTGCCAAACTACTATATCACACTACAGCATTATGCTGTTCTAGAATACACCACAGAGATTACTGGGCTACACCTTCCCCAGAGGTGTATTTCAAGGTGAATGACATTGGCAGATATGCCACAGTAGGGCATTTTGAACTGTAGTGAGTGTGACCAGCCTAAAACGCATTGCACCCTACACAGACACACACACATACACAGTTGCTATGTCTGGGATTAGAACTCCTACCTAACTAGTTTATCACACTACAGCATTATGCAGTAATATGATGCACCACAGAGATTACTGGGCTACTCTTTCCCCAAAGGTGTATTTCAAAGTGAATTACATCAGCAGACTTCCCAAAGTAGGGCATTTGAATTGTAGTGAGTGTGACTAGCCTAAAAAGCATTGATCCCTACACAGACACACAGACAGTTGCCACATCTGGGATTAGAACTCCTACCTCACTAGTTTATCGCACTACAACATTACACAGTTATAGGACACACCAGAGATTACTTGGATATCTTTTCCCCAAATGTATATTTCAAAGTGACTGATATCAGCAAGCTTGCCTTAGTAGGGCAATGGGGAGGCCAGTGTGTGTGCATGGGCCATAACCCATTCATCTAGAGGTAGACACACCACACTCAGGCACACATAGGTTTATATTCCACCGGTATGTGTATACAACTGCTAGATGACTACTGCCTTGTACAGTAATGTTGCACAGTTAGCACTAGCACCACAGAATCTATAATGCTAAGGGATTCCGGAGGCATATTTCTACAGTGAGTGACATTTACACATCATGTGGTTGTAGCCATTTGGTTGTGTGCTGGGTGGGACATGCCTCATGATGGAAGGCTCTTTGTCACTGTCACTCTCTTCCACACATCTATGTATGTGTACCTTTGGTATATCATAGTGTGTTGTCCTTGGATATATGTGTGTATGCATATCCAATGTGTGTGCAAAGCATGACTGGTGCATACTGAGGAGTGTATGCACTAACATCTGCAACTGTCAGATATGTATGGTCCACTGTTGTTGCCAGACATAGGCTTCATTTCTTTAGGTGTGTGAGCATGCCCAGTATAACCTTTCATTATTTTGTTGTCTGACATTGCCTTAATTTCTCTAAGTGTGGGAAGATGCCCAGTATGCCCTTCTGTATTGAATGTGTGGCTCCATTCCAGGTAAATTGTACTCCAGTGCAGACTTTTGTATTCTATGCCTACAGCTAGCAAACTGTTCCTGCAGGATATCTGTAGATCAGTTGAGAATATGGGGTCAAACTGGGCAAGGGATAGCGGGTACTGTTGGTAATTGTGTCTGTGCTGCTTCTACTACATGGTCCTGGTGTTACCAGAGATATTCAGACATGTTTACTGTTATAAACTGTTATGTTTTATGTCATCAAGTACTGTCAGGTAGACATATTTGCTCACAGTGATGTCCTGGGGAACACAGGATGAATTCAGCTGTGTCCAGTATTGTGGTCAAACGCCTACATATTCTTGCAAACTAATGCCATTCTGGAGGGGGAGCTTCAGACACTTGCTGCTGGGTCAGTGTAACTGGTTCAGCACCTTGGTACAGTGGTGGCAGAGGATCCCATACTTGTACATCCATCAACATGACAGTATGGCCTTATCTTGCTGTGGCAATACCTCACAGCTGTACAGATTCACACAGGTTACCCAAAGGCAGGGGTCATAAGTCAGGACATTACCCCTATTGTGGTTTATGAGCAGTTTTGTAGTCACCCATTCTTGTGTTTGCAGCCAGGGATAGTATGTGCACATGGCTGTGTTTCGGACTTTGCACATTCCATGCTGCTCATGCTCCCACCCCCCCCCATTACTCTGTCCTCTTCCATACATTATGCAAACATTCTCTGATACTTTCCCTATAATTATCACCTCATCACAGCAGTGTACTGGTGTTGGTCCACAGTTCATGCAGTGGAATATGGTGGACATGTTACTGTGGTTTGTCCACATGCCCTTGCATATGGGTTCTGTGGACTGTGTTATGTTGTTATTTGGGAGTCCACGACATAACATACATTGGCAGTACGGGTGAGACACAGGCCTTTGGCAGAGGACTGTAGGCCATTTGGTAGTGATGCAGGCCAGCTGTAGCAGGCCATTGCATTCTGTCAGTCCTACAGTCCCAGACTGCAATACAGTTTATTCCCCTGGGGTGACAGGGTATGTGTACTAGGTGTTCATGCCAATACTTTCTGTTAGTATTGATCAAGTGGTGTGGATACTGGCAGGGTGCTGCTTACATCTAGGGACACACTTGCATGGGACACATTCATTGCATGCTGCATTCTTTCACTACTGACATACACAGGTGGGGGGCCATACTGTACCCATTCCCAACAACAGGGATAAGACAGGAGAGGTACCTGTGGGTGGTGGTTGAGTGAGCTGGGTGCATGTGTGCTATGGTCACTACTTGCATCTGACTCACAGATAAGCATGGGGCATTCCACTTATGCTGACTTGTGCAGGGACATCAGCTGTTTCTCAATACATCATTCCTATGACCTTTGTGGTCTGCAAGTGTTTGGCCAGACGACATCAGTATTCCCTACTACAAGCCCAGATAATGTGCTGGAAACCTGTATGTACAATTCCAAGGGTGTGTCCATTTAACGATTACACATTATACACTGTCTGTCTGGGGTACTTTCCCCTGTGTGCTGCTTGTATATCTGGCCCAAAAGTCATGCCATGTCCATCTTTCAGATGGTGACACATATTACCTCCGTACATTTACAATGGCTTACTGCTAGAATGTGTTATACTGGGGAGCATTGTGTTTGGCACTGCAGCTGTGAGGACTTGGCCCTGTCATCAACAGTACTGGGCAATGGCCACCAGGACAAACCTCACCATGCATACATACTGACCACTCTCACACAATATGAAACACACATCAACCTAACACATGCATACCTGCATATTGTACAAATGTTACAATCTATCCTGCTATCTTAGCCACCTCAGGTAATCTGTGCTCCACTGGTATTATACCTACACATACATGTTACTACATTTCTGCATAGGATTGGGGGGCCACACCTGACTGTTACTATGTGAATACATAGGCATGGGGGGGCACACCTGACTGTTACTACATTTCTACATAGGATTGGGGGGGGCATACCTGACTGTTACAACGTGTCTACATCAGTGGGGGGACACCAGACTGTTACTACATTTCTACATAGGATTGGGGGGGGGGGGGCACACCTGACACTTGTACACATATACTATGACTGTACTGGTATGTCAGGTACTCCATTTCATTCTGTATTCTAATCTATCATGCTGACAAGGGGCATATCAGTGTACTACAGGTCTTAGGTTTGAATGACCTACATATCAATTTCTGACTTCTTACCCTTCAGAACTAACATTCCACTGCCTGACCTGATGTAATCTGTCTGTTTAGGCCTTGGGGGGGGTTACCCATAGCCATCATTCAGAGGCCTTAGCACAGACTTTGTTTGTATTTGTCTACACCTGTCCTGCTGGCTGAGACTGTTGTTGGGTATGTGAGCCTCCCTGACTGGCATGAGTATGTCATATGGACACATGTGGCACAGCACATTTCCTGCAGTGGGTTTTGCCACCATGTGTAGTACTAGCTACAATGGTGACACCAGTATTTGTTACAGATCTCATGCTGCCACTATAGGTGTCTACTATCTGACAGCATCCCATTCAGCTACCCAATTCCCTTGCATGCTCACATCCATACCATAGATACAAGTAACAACACATACTACTCCATTCGGCAATTGGTAAGAAAAATGACTTACCTTGTGGCTGTGCCAGTATTGAGGATGGTGCTGGAGGGCTGCCTATGTCAGATGCACATAGTACACTCCCTATACATGGTTGAGCACAGGTAGTCACAGAAACGCCAGTAATTTTAATGAAGCTTTCGGGCTCTCAACCCTTCATCAGCATACATAGTACCAAATACTTTACATTTAAATAGAGGTGAACAGTTAAGAACTCATGACCAAACCAACCAATAAAATTCACTCAATAATATTCAAAAAAAATTCAAAAAAATTCATAAAACACGTACAACATAAACACTTTTTAAAAAACAGGAAGAAGTTTCATTAAAAGATGTAAAAAATATATAAATATAGTATAATATCACAATTTATAACATTTCATGTCCATAATAGCCTATTTATTTCTTTATTCTGTATATAACTATTATGTTCTATAAATTACTCATTTGTTGTCTCAATAAAATAGGCTTTATACTAATGGCCCGAAAGCTTCATTAAAATTACTGGCGTTTCTGTGACTTTTTGTTGTGTTTGAGAACCTTTTGCTCTATCTCAGTGTTTCATGAGCACAGGTAGTGTCATGTTTGGCATCCCTTTTACTGTATGTGTGAGTCAGAGACGTGTCATTCCCTGGGTCCCTACTGTGTCAGTGTATGTGCTATGTGTTGCCTCTTTGCCAAGGCCAGGGCATACTGGGCACACCTGTTCTGCCTACTGGGGCAGGCTCAGGTTGTTCCTCCTCTGAATCACTTTGTGCCTGTGCAAGCCTTGGCAATGGTGGTGGGCTGTGTGGCCCTGCCCCGTGCTGTTCCTGCTGCAGCTGTTTCAGCAGGATCATATCATGTAGCATGGCACATATGATGACAATTTGAGTGCATGTAGCTGGTGAGTACTGCAAAGCTCCACCAGATGTGTCCAGGCACTGGAACCGTGACTTCAGCATCCCAAACACATGCTCTATTATAATTTTGGTCTGTGTGTGTGCCTCATTATGGAGTTCTTGTTTGGGAGTGTCTGCATTTCTGATGGGTGTCATCAGCCACTGCTCCAGTGCATAACCAGCATCCCCCACTAGGTGACTGTAAGGGATATCCCCATTGGCAAATCTCTGGTACAGCTGCATCAGATGCCAGATGTGGGATTTGTAATAGCTTCCAGGGCAGCCAGCACACACATTCATTATAATGCCCTGGGCATCGCACATGACCTGGCAGATGATGGAGGGGAAGCCCTTGCGGTTGATGTAGACACTACCCCGCTCACCAGGTGGTGTTTTGATGCATATGTGCATGCAGTCTACAGCACCCACTACCTTAGGGTATTCTGCTATTTGGTAGAAGAGACGCATATTGGCCAGTGCCTCACGGGTGTTGGGGAAATATATGTGCTCACTGGTATGTGCTGACATGGCATCCAGGAACTGGTGGAGTACCCTGTATGCTGATGCCTGTAAGATTCCCATGATATCCCCAGTTGGCCTTTGGAAGGTACCTGTGGCTAGTATTCTTAGGCCTACACATACCTTGGTATCCAGTGGGATGGGTTCCCCTCTGTTAGTTCTGTGTGTCAGGCGTGGCCGGCACAGCTCAACAATTTGCTGTAGAAGGACCCTGTCCACCCTATAGTGCTCCACTATCTCCAACTCATGTAGCCCCTGTTAGGTTACCCTGGCTCTGTACACTCTTCTCTGTCTCCTCACTGTGGGTTGGTCGACAGCATTCTCATCCTCACCACCTTCAGCCTCTTCCACATGTTGATGTATGATAGCTGCTGCAGCCCCTATTATTTTGTTGTTTTTGTTTGTTAAAACTTCCCTACTTGTATACACTGGTGGCGTAGAGTATGTGGGAAAAAACAGAGGGAAAGGTGTTTGCATAGTTTATAGTAGTGTTCTGGGCTGGGCTGGGTTGCTGCCTGTGTAATTGGCAGATTCTGATACATTTCACCTGCCAGCTATGCTAGTTCTCCTTGATTACCTTCCTACTGCTGTTTTCCCTTCCCATTGCCTTCCTGTTTAAGCCTGGTGGCACGCCACTCAAACACAGTGCTCAAATGTGCACCGAGCTGCTATTTCCTGGTTTACTTTTTTTTTTCCTTTAAAACCCGGTGGCGGTGTGCACACCTGCTTGGGTAATGTAAAGAGTGCTAGGCAGCCTCAGACACACCCACTTGCTTAGCACTGCTAACCTAAGGGCAAACCCAAGTCACAGGGCTCCAATCTGCTTACAGTATGCCTGACACACCCCCTATGATGTCAGCTAACTGTTAGGCTTGAACCAAGCTATTCCTGCACTTACACTGTTGGGTGCTGACTAGCATTGAGGGGAAATCTGTGATTCATTATCATTCCCCTCATTTGCATAGGATTGCCTGCTAATGCATAGTTACAGGTCCCACACACTGAGCCTCCCCCCTTAGCAACCACTATGCAGTGGCCATGTTGTCTTCTACCTGTCATTGAGTCTAATGGAAAAATAGTGATTTTGGTTAGAATGCGTATTTCAGGTTATTTTTTATATTTCCATTCCGATCCCATTTGCGCGCCACTGCCCAACGCTTAAACAGCCGAAATCGGCAAAAAAAAAAGTTATTTTTTTTTCTTTTTGAAACTGTTTTCCATGCCAATGGCCATTGATTTGGCCATCGGTATGCTTTACACGTGATATACACCCTTTATTTGGAGCTGTCATGGTTCTGTTTCGTAGTTTGCAGAAATGTACTCGGTTACTAACCGGGTACATTTCTGCAGATTACACTAGTCCTGCATGGCCGGCTGCCAGCTTTCTGAATTGCAAATTCACCTCATGTGCATGGTTTTCACCTGCAAATGGGGTAATTTGCATACAGGAGCTGCGTCCATGCAGGACTAGTGCAGGAGCGCTTGTGCACGTCCCTGCAGCTTATTCCTGGATCGCACGGTGGACATATTGCCTCCTGGAGCTCCTGCACTGTTCCTGCACACTGTGCAGGGCTTGCTGAATCCGGGTTAGTATTTTGAAATTTGGCATTGTAAGCTTTCAGTATAATAAGACTCAGTCAAATGAGTTTTCAGTATTTTGAAAATTAGGTATTGTGGTTTCAGCCAAATGAGATACAATATTTTGACTTTTCAGGCATGTGAAGTAGATCCATATATATATAAATATATATATATATATATATATATATATATATATATATATATAAATTAAATTTATATATATATATATATATATATATATATACACACACACACACACACACACACACACACACACACACACACACACACACATATATACTGAAATATATTGAAAAAATATATATAAATATATATATATATATATATATATATATATATATATATATATATATATGGATTCCTATTACAAGAACGAAAGTTCACTACTTCGAACTTGTAATAGGAAGCCTCACTTCTACGAAAGTTCACTTTAACGAAAGTGAACTTTTGTGTAAGTGCACTTCACCGAAAACACTGCAGCACAGTGGAGGACATATAAAACAAGCTATGTCCTCCACTATGGTGTGATAGTCACCGACCTTAGGGTTATGGCATGGGTTAGGGTAAGGGGATAGTTAGTAAAGCTATCCCCTTACCCTAACCCATGCCTTAAACCTAAGGTTTGTGACTATCGCACCATAGTGGAGGACATTGCTATGTCCTTCACTGCACTGCAGTCATCATGGACCTTAGGATTAGGGCACGGGTCATGGTAAGTGGATAGCCCTACGGGCTATCCCCTTTCTATGACCCGTGCCCTAACCCTAAGGTCTGTGAGTACTGCACAGAAGTTCAGTACAACACCCGTTCATTGTACTGAACTTCGCGTAAGTGCACTTTCGATTAAGTGCACTTTCGTTGCAGTGAGCATTCCATGCACTATTTCGAATTAGTTAAAATTCGATCTAGTGTATGGAACCCATATATATATATATATATATATATATATATATATATATATATATATATATAGGAACAATTGCAAAGAACATTCTCCCTTTACCATCAACGGGGAAACAAAACAAAGAGTGAAAAGCACAACATTTCTGGGAGTGTACATTGACAAGGACTTGTCTTGGAACATCAATACAAATGCCATAGTCAAGAAAGCACACCACAGATTGCACTTTTTGAGAAGGCTGAGGAGAGCAAATCTCCCATCAACAGTTCTCACTACCTTCTACAGAGGTACTATAGAAATCATCCTGACGAACATCCTCATAGTATGGTATGGAAGCTGTTCTACCTTTGAGCGCAAATCACTCCAGACAGTGGTGAAGATGGCCAAGAGTATCATCATGACCACCTTACCATATGTCTATGACTTGTACTTATCCAAATGTCTCGGCTGGGCCAGAGGAATAATTAAAGACTGCACTCACCCTGCTTACAGGCTGTTCCTGCATCTATCATTTGGAACGCAGTTCTGAAATATACATTGCAGAACTATGAGATTCAGGAACAGCTTCTTCCCTAATGTCATCAGGCTGCTGAACTCTAGTAACAACTGCTCCATGATGGCCATCTAGGTCAGGAAAAACTGTAGTAGCTTGTCTAGCTTGTCTCATATTGTGCATTAACCTGATTACCAGTCTCATCTAATACTTAGTGCAATATTCACCATGACTGTTAACTTACAGGCCATCTAGAGCAGTGGCAATGCAGTAAAATATCTCTTCTTTCAGTGCAATACATGTTACGAATTCGTAAGTTAACCATAGTGCAATACTCTAAGGTCCATAGTGCAATAGTCTAATGATCACAGTGCAATACTTAAATATCTCTCTCTGTGCAACGAGCAGTGCAATGTCTTAACCAAGCACCTGTGCAATACTAAAGTCTCATGCAAGTAAGTGTTCACTGTGAAAAGTGTTAAAATGTGTTTCTAATTATGTGTAGTATTAGTCTGTCTACTTGCATGTCCGTGATGTAATAGCTAGGTGTTATATGTGCAAATGTCTGTGAAAAAAGTCTATATGTTGTCTGCACATTGAGTCCGGAGACACGTAATTTTATTCAGTTTTTACACTTGTATGATTTCTGAATGACAATAAAGTTTACTTTGACTTTTGACTTTTATATATATATATATATATATATATATATATACACATATATATATATATATATATATATATATATATATATATATATAAAACAACAACAAATATATATATATATATATATATATATATATATATATATAAAATAGGAGGAGAAGAAAATAACAGAAGAAAAAAAAAGAATGCAATGTAAATATCAAAGATAAAGTGAAAAATCACTTTTCCAACAAGATCTCAGTGGTTCTGTGACTGTCCAGTTGAAGCGGCATATGAAATCTGAAGTAATTTGACAGTGGGAAAGGAATTAAGGGTAGAGGAGGAGTCACAGTCCTGGATCCAAAGGGTTGAAGTTGCCTCATCAGATCTGAATTGAATACAAGAACCAAAGGTTGAACTAGATGAAAATGGACACTGGATTTCAGTCTAAATGCTGTCTACATCTGCATATGCAAATTTCTTCCTCTGAAAATTACTGAAAATGATACTAGAAACAGTCTAATAACTTCAGAGATGCAAGTCTGTATTGACAGGGAACAAAAATATGCTAAAATGTCTTGCAGGTAACCAATTCTAGTAGCACAGAGGAAGTAAATCCTGTCTGGGACACAGATAACCCAGGATCAATAAACAGTTCAGGCAATTGATGGCACTGGCAAGAAAGATGAGTGTGCTCATCCTGAGGAAGACCAAAGGGGAGCCAGATGTGTTCAACATAAATCATTCAAAGGAGGGGCTTAGATACAAACATGCAGGGTGGGGGAAGGAGTAAGGTTCACAAAGCCACCAATGGGTGGTAGCTTTTAAGATGGGTTTGTGGGAGTGCCTAAATCACAATGAGAAAATATTGTGGGCTTCTGTGGTTATATGCATTTACATCCCTCTGCCATGAGGCAGGGTTATGCCATTAGAAACTCTTTCAATTGCCAGGATGCTAACAAGAACACAAAACACCCTCACAGCTGAAACACAGAAGGTCTCCTTTGGACAGCTGTTGCCCAGGCCAGGGAGGGAACTGCCAGTGTACTGGCAGCAAATAAGCCATGTCCATTTGATGAAGACTTGATGGTTAGCAGGCACTGATGCAAAAATGATATAGAAAAAAGGGCTTGCAGGTAAGGGGGTTAATTCATTCAGTATATTTCCCATTCTGAATCCCATGACAGAATATGAATTACAGCTAGAACACATCTTGTGGTTCCAGGAAATATTCCATCAAAATTTAACTGTTATAGTTTGAGAAATGAAAGGGATAGGAACCTGTTGTACTTCTGCCTTTATACTTAATTTCATTTGAGTTTATATATGCAAGATTCGAGGATGACAAACAACATCATGATATACTTGGCTTAATCAAGTACTTACTGATATCTGTCCCACAGAAGAGTCAGATAGTTGGTAACTCTTTTCTGCAGTGATTTATTTAATTTGTATTTCTTCATAAACAGCAAGGTAGCCACCACATGATTCTGGTAAGTCACCCTACAAAGCGGAAAAGAAATACAATAACTGAAATTTAAGGATAGTGGTAAAACAATTACACAAGAATCTTTCTTTAAAGTGTACTTCAAGCAAAAGTAAGCATGCAGGCATAGAAATGGCATACATGTGTCTTTGACAAAGTGATAATTCAAAGCTAGATCTTCTACCCTAACCAGTATTTTTCAAGATACTAGTAGACTATGATAACAAACAGTCATACGTACATCCTACTAACTGGCAGAAATACTTTTCTTCATCTTGTATGAAACTGTAATACATATTTGTTACATACGAGTAATGAATTATATAAATTCCCAGAATATAAGAAACATCAATTTCACTTAGAAACAAGAACTTGTATTGATAATACGTAAATTACTACCACCCTCGGTCTCTAACCACCTTGCAGAATTTTTCAAAGGTAATAACTCATTAATAGCAATTTTTCTAAGCAGAATCAAGTACCTGTATAGACGAGCTGACAGAATATTGTTCATCTAAAGTAATTTTCTTTCTACAGACTGAAGCAGGAAACACTAAATAGTAAAGGCTACCACATAAGAAATATTGAGAAATGTGCAAATAAGGAGAATCAAATATTTATAGGCAGACAAGACAGCTAAGAAAGACATCAGAAGGAAATCTGATGTTCGATAAAACAGAGAATAAAGAGAAAGGTACAGAAAAACAAGACTACAGAAGAGGTACTATTGGTCAGTAAATGCAAAAATTAAAGCAGGGGGAGATACCACATCTGGTTAGTGGTGGTACTTTGGCTGTGGATAACTTTGACACAAGCACAAGAGTTCAAAATGACATTAAAAATAATGGCTAGATCAACTCACTACAGAAACTTCAATATCTCTCCTAAGATTCAATATAACTGTTCGGCTGTTCTCTTTCCAGTCTGTCTCACTTTGAAATTAAATTCATCCACTTTTTTCTACTAATTCAAAAGGGACTTGCTACTTTGCAGGTAATTTGTTCTTGACAGAGTGTACCAACACAAGCACTTTGCCCCTGCTTTAAACTCTTAAAGATAAGCATTTCTGTTTTATGCTCACTGGTCAGTTTTCTTTGCTCTCTACATACATTCTCTGACCATAAGCATTATAGTTCTAAGAGATTTTTGCAGTTCAGTGGAATGTTTTAACATATTCTCGCAATGATCATTTCTTCTTCTCATGTTTCCTTTGCTATATCTAGCAAGTTTTGAAAATGTCTGCTACATAACAGTCCAGTGGAGTAAATCTGGTTGAGGCAAACAGCAAACAGAATGCATGGAAGTAGCTATTCACAATATTTTCCCACAATGTTCTATAGATTTCAGAGCATGTATTTCTGAGGCTTGTTTAAAGGTTCAACTTGCCCATCTACTGGAACAAGTTATACAGATGTTTCTTAACAGCTTTGCTTTAAAGAACTGTCAGAGTTCGTGCATTACTGTTGACATGAAGGAGTGCCTTATTCTGTAAGGATTGCTTAGGGAATCCCATTTTAAAGAACAACAGTACCAGTTTCTTGGAACTACTTTGCTGTTTACTTTTTGTAAGACACTACCTCTGGAAACTTAGTTGCATGGTTAATGATTATTAGTGACCTTTACTGGGCTTTACAAGTGGGGACCACTATGTCCATTGCTGTGAAATCAAATGGCATGTCTATTATAGGTAAGGATAATAAAAAAAGGGTTCCTAATTCCTGGATTAGATAATGTCATTTTTACAGTCTGGACAGGGAGTACAGAAGTTTTATATTTCCTTCAAAACCACATGCCAGTAAAATCTAACCAGAATTCTAGCCTTTGTATTAACCATCTCCAAATGACCAATCAACCAAGATGTGATTTTGTGCCAAACTCATTGCCAGGGTCCTAAAAGGTCTTGGTTCAAATAATAGGATCAGTATCTGTTCTCTTTGTTTAGTTATCCAGTACAGTAAGTCATTTCTTAATTCAAAGTATAGGTAATTAAGCAGGGCTATTCAGTTCAGTTATTTTCCCTTCCATCATTGATACATTCTCTGTATCCCTGCTTAGGGTGTAATCTTCCCAGTGAACCTATTTAAAGTTGATGTGACTTTATATGGATGTAAGTCAGCTAGTTTATTTTTATTACTTCCCTGAAATGAAGTGTAGGATACAGCATCTTACCCCATGAAGGCAGGCACAGCTTTATCTCTTTCATCTAACTCTTCAAAGAATCCTGAGGAGTTGTTAGGATAATAGCCCTAGAGCCCCTTTCAGCCTAGCCACTCATGCCCCAGATTTCCCAATTATTAATGCCTACAGGCTAGAATGGCTCTAGTATATGCCTGTGACTTAGGGCATCTACAAACTGCCTCTGTCCATGAATCTACAATTTCCCATCCACTGGCCCAAAGTGCATTTGAATAGGCTTAGAAAAGACCTCTGTTTCACATGAACAAGTTCAGAGGTTTGTAGGTGTGTACTAGGCTAATGGCCTCGGAGTCTTTACAAGCCTAGCCCATAGGATTACCCTGGCATCGTGCCACCCAACCTTAGTTCCCAGTGCCTCTGTCGAGTAGAGCCACTGGAGGGATCCCCAGGGTGAATTTTCTATTTCCCATCCACTCATCAAGATTTCTCCTGAAGAGGGCCAGTGAGGTGCTTGGCTTGACATGTGTGGGAAGTCTATTCTATAGCATGGGCAGTGTCTGGGTTATGAACCTGTCCCTCCAGCTTGTTCTGTTGATTGTGGTGAGGTTGAGGTCTCTGGAGTTTGTAGTTCTGAGGGACTGGAATTTCTTTAGATGTAGCATTTCTAGCAGAGCTGGGTCAGACATGGCTTTGTAAGTCAAGCAGAGATTGCCTCTAAGTAGACGATATGAGACAGAGAATAGTTGGAGATTTTTGAGACTGTCCATATAAGGCAAGTGTTTAAGGCCTAGGATCCTCTTTGTGAGGTACTTTTGCGGCCTCTCCAGTTGTTGCAGGTGTCTAGTGAGGTACATGCCAAATAGGGCATTGTACTCAATGATTGCCCTAATGAGGGAAGAGTAGAGGGAGACGATGACCTCTTTCTTCCAGGATGCAAAACCCTTAGTAATAAGATGTGCCAAATAGAAGGACTTCCTGACCACAGTGGCAATGTGGTGGTCAAAAGAGAGGTAACTGTCAACCTGTGTTCCCAGATCTCTTATGACACTTTCTGTGTTCAGTGGGCTACCATTGATGTGGTTATTCATGGGAACTGGGTTTTTCCCACAGGGGATGAAGACACATTTTTTTGGCATTGAGCTTAAGGCCATGGTTCTGACACAAGTCGTTGGTCTCAGTGAGGCCTTTCTGTAGGATGTCAAGATCACTTGGGGAGTTAATTATGGCTCCCAACTTGCAATCATGTGTGAACTTTGTCAGCCAGAGTCCCTTCATGTTGGCCTGGACTTCAGAGAAGTAGATACCAAACAGGAGAGGACCCAGGACCGAACCTTGTGGGACTCCACTTGTGACTGGTCAGCAGTCTGACTTGGAGTTAGCTACTTTCACACTGTGGGTTGCATCTGTGAGCCAGTTTGCAACCCACCTAGTGATACAGGGGTTGATGCCTAGCTTAGTGAGTTTTTCTATGATTCCTGAATAGGGAATGGTATCAAAGGCCTTGGCCAGATCAAGGTAGGCGGTATGAACCACCTTGCCTTCATCCACAGCTCTGCTGACTGACTCAAAGAAGTCGACCAGTTTGAGCAGGCATGATCTACCCTTCACAAAACCAAACTGTGTGGGATACAGAGTTTGGAGATTCCCTATATCCTTGTTTATTAGGTCCATGATGATGCATTCCATAGCTTTGCATATCAGACTTGTCAGGCTAATGGAGCGTTCCATAGAAGAAGTCTCTGTTCCAGAGAAGTGGTAATCTCTAAGACACACAACTGTCCTTTCAACATGTTTTGTTTGTCACAGATGAGGTTCAGATCCTTAGATTGGTTAAATCTAGTGCTGTTTAGAGTGGTTCATTTCTAGTATTGTTTGTTTTGTATATATGTAGCAGATCTATCAGGGCTGAATCAAAGAATGCCTTGAAGGTTAGACATAGATTGCTCCTCAGCAGTTTGTAAGAGGCCAAGTACAGGGGCAGGGCTTTGAGGCAGCCCACATTGGACATAGTATTCTTTTTAATGAGGAATCTATATAGCCACTCCAGCTGTTGCAAATACCTCGTCAGTACATGCCGAAGGGTGCATTGTACTCGATCATTGGTCTGATGAGGACTGAGTATAGTGGGACCATGATCTTCTAAGATCCGGATGCCATGACTTTATAAGTTGTGCCAGACAAAAGGATTTTCTAACTACCATTAATACATAGTGATCAAAATTCAGGTTACTGTCAACTTGAGTTCTTAAATCCCTTACCACTGGGTCTATCCTTAGGACAGTGTATCAACGCTGCAATTTGTAGGGGTAGTCATCTTCCAAAAAGGTATAATTATGCATTTTTTGCACTGAGTTTTAGGCCATGGTTTTGGCACTAGTTCCCTACCTGTATCAGATCTTCCTGGAGGATATCTACATCTTTGGGGGCTGCAGTGATTACACCCAGCTTGTAGTCACCAGCAAATTTGGTCATTGCCTTGACTTCATAGATGTATATTCCAAGCAGGAGAGGTCCAAGTACCGAACCCTGTGGTTTACCAGTAGTCACAGGCCTCTTAGTGGAGGTTGATTCAACCACCCTAACTATATGTGCCCTATCTCTGAGCCATTTGGTTATCCATCAGATAACATATGGATTTATGCCTAAATCTCTCAGTTTGTCTATAAATTATCTGAGTGAGGTATTATGTGAAATGTCTTTGCCAGGTCAAGGTAGGCAGTATGTACCACTTTGCTCTTGTCCATGGCTCTAGTAAACTTCCACCAGAAAGGGTAATTTATGAATATAGGAAAAGCAAAGAAATAACCAGTAGGTAAACGAACACTGTTCAAAGCAGCAAATAGCAACCAAAGTCAAATTAAAGATGTAACGAAGCACGGCTAACAAAATGTGGTTTCTTCAGACCATTGACATGAATAACTAAATTTTTACAAAAATACATCAATTTTATACTCACGAGTAAAACGTCAGCTTTCCAAAAGCTCCATACATTCAACAGTCACTAACTATATGCACCCATGCAAACCTAATGACGTCAGCTATACTATCTATTCTAATTTAAAAACACAGTGTAGCCAATTACACATAACTATACATACTTTATAACATTGATCTTAATAACTACTACAGTTAAATATCTCATGCTGATCACTAATAACAGACTACTATTTTATAGATAAAGCACAATAATAACTATATAATTATACTAGAAAAAAAATTAAATATTAGTGCAAAAGAGAACAACACACACCAAATGCCTTTGCTTGAAACCAACACATTTGCAACAAATATCATCAAAAAATAGCAAAGACAAGACTCCAGTTTTCTCAAAGTCACAGCCGTTTATTCAACAAAATACACAAGCACCTTCACTAATGCTTCTTCGGGTGTGCTTATTTGTAAGTAAAAACATCTATTTGTATAAAAAATTGTTGTTAATCATATGACCTAACCAATTAATCATTTAAAAAGACATGAGTCATTTATATATTGTGCAAAAGTACTCTAATAAACAACATAATGTAAAACATTTAAACTTTTTCAACAAAGTTATCTACGCAATGGTATGTTCCTTAAAATGGGTCTAAGGGGGATGTGGTCATTAAGACCGTGTCTTACATCAGCCCTCAATCTGGCTATCCAGTTTGCTTCTATTTCTTCAGTTTTGGCTCTGATGTCACCCCCTCTCTTATTAACCATAGACTTATCTTCTTCTTCTTTTGGCTTTTTCCAGTTAGGGGTCGCCACAGCGGATCACCTGTCCGCTCATGATTGGCAGTGGAGTTTTACAGTGTTGAGTTGCCAGCCCAGCGCCCAACCTTTCACAGAAGGCACACACATGCACACACTCACACCTAGGGCCAATTTAGAGTGTCTAATCCACCTACAGCATGTCTTTGGGATGTGGGAGGAAACCGGAGCACCCAGAGGAAACCCACGCGACCACAGGGAGGACATGCAGACTTCGCACAGAAGGCACCCCAGCTGAGGATTGAACCGGAGAACCTCTCTAAATTTAAAAATGTGCCTATCATTTCTTTCAGCAACATGCTTAGCCAATGCATTAAATAAACTTTTCTTCTTTATATGATACATGTGTTCCCTTATTCTATCTTTTAGTTGCCTATCAGTTTTGCCTACAAAGAATTTATTACAGAGTTGACATTGTGCCAAATAAACTACGTGACATGTATTGCAGATTGCATTTACTTTTAAATAAAATGTTTCCTTAGTATCTGGATGTTTAAATTCTGTTTCTAAATGAATCATTCCACAGAACTGACAGTTCTTGCATGGTCTAGTTCCTACCTGTTCAACCTTTCCTGGTAGATCCTTGGGTATACACAGTCTTCTCTTTAGAGATTTTTTATTTTTAAAGGTAAATTGCGGACGTCTATCTAAAAATTTAGCCACACATCTATCTGAGGTCAAACGATCCTAATATTTATTAAAAACATCTGTATATTTCTTTACATCTCTAGAATAACTCATACACATCCTAACTGTATTTTCATTTTGTTTATGACTCTGAGTGTACAGTTGAGGTTCTGAAAAATAAGGTTTTGCTCTAGTTTTTCTTAGTTCCCTTGTATTAACCACATCTTTTAATACTGATTCTTTGTCATAGCATCTTTCTACCAATTCAGAACTCACCATATCTATTTGCTGATTAAAATCATCTTGTTTCACATTTAGTCTCGATACTCTATATAACTGATTATGAGCTACATTTTTAAATACAAATTTAGGGTACATACTGTCTTTACTTAATAACTTATTCACAGTATTCTTTCCTGTACATCCTAGTACTGATTTCTCCATCTTTTTCTTTTATGATACTAATATCTAAAAAATTAATCTCAGTCTGGGACCAATTTAATGTAAATCTTAAAAAAGGTGTGGAATTGTTAATGTAAATCAGAAATTCCATTAATTGCTCCAATGACACTTTCCATACTAGGAAAAGGTCATCCACAAACCTTCTGAAGAATAGTACATTCTGTTGATATGTTCCATTTTCTATAAATTATTTTTCCCATACTGACATTACTCCATTGGCATAACTGTTGGCGCACGATGTTCCCATCGCAATGCCATTCTTTTGCCAGTAAACCCTATCCCTAAAAGAAAAAAATATTATTTTCAAGTACTAGCATTAATAAAATTTGTATTAATTCTTTCTTTTCTTGTGTGCAGTTAACATCTTCATCTAGTAATCTCATAATAGTGTTAATACCCAGGTGGTTCAGGATGACTATAAAGAGGGAAACTACATCAAGTGTGACAAGTACAACAGATTCCATCATGCGTATCTCTTTAGAAAAACTATACAGGTCCCTAACAAAATGCTCAGTGTCTTTTAAAATATAACTTGATTTCTCTAAGACATTTTTAAGATTTTTTTCTACAAAAATGGAAACAGATTCCATACACCAGTCTCTCTCTGCCACAATAGGTCTCATGGGGGGATTCACATAACATTTGTGTAGTTTCGGCAGTCTTTGAATGTTTGGTGTAACAGGATTCATTATAATAAAATATTTCAGAAGTTCAGTATTAATAAGTCCCTTTTTTTCAAGATCTCTCAACTCTTTATGCACAATTGCTATCATATGCTTCACATGTTCCTGTGATATTATTTGATAAAATCTCAAATAATCTAACAAAACATTCATTTTAACATTGTAGTCATCTCTATTCATTACAACAACCTGCCCACCTTTGTCTGCAGGTCATATTATTATCCTACAATCTGTCTGCAAATGTTTCAATGCCTCATATTCAGTTTTACTCAAATTGTGCCATCTATTTTTATTACATTTATTTCTTCGCTCATAAAATACCTTATAAGCATCTTTTATGCATACTTTTTCAAAAGCATTAATTAATGCACTTTGCTTAGGTATAAACAAGCTCAGCTTCCTAAAGGTACAAATTTCATCATTAAGGTTATTATCAAACATGGTTTTGAGCATAAGTTTGCGTGTAAACATTTTACTATCAATTACAATATCTACAATATCCATATCAGATGTGGGAATGAATGACAATCCCTTTTCTAGTACATTCAATTAATCTTGAGTTAATTCAACTGATGATAAATTGACTACTAAGTTTTTGCATTCATAAACGCCTTCTTTATAGTATTGTGACTCACCAGTTCCTCGTTGTTCTTGTGTTTGTTTCATGTAACGCTCCTTCCTCTCTGTTGATTTCCACCTCTGCCGCCTCTGCTCTGGGATCTGTCTCTTGTTGGAACGGGAAAATTGAGGTTGACTTGTGCAATTGGCTGTAAAAAAGCACAGCTTATTTTTTGAGAGGCCCCAGTCTTAGATGATACATAATCCGCTTCCCGATGAATGTCAGCCATAACTGAAAAAGTTTTCCTCTTGGCGCCAGTTGTTACTTCACATGAGATCTTTTCTCATTCAAATGCTTCAGTTGGAGTTCGCCCTTCTCTATTCTCTTGCATACCAGCTGTTATTTGATTTGTCGTCTCGTCGGTTCCCACAATTTGATTCGCTAACACTCCCTTAGTTGTGGTCATCACAGTCTCTGCATGATCTATTGTTATATTCGTATCACTTGGCCACTTAAAGACATTCCCCATAGTGAAATCTTTTCTATCTCTTTCTAATTTTCTAAGTTTGACTTGTATTAATTTTCTAGCATAGGCAGACATGCTATCAATGGAATCATTCACCATTGTGGTGATGATCCCATTATCATATTTCTCATACAGTTTAATGTACTTAGTTTTAATAGATTCAAGCACAGCTGTTTCCTCTCTTTTGACTGCAGCAATGAGCAGTTTCAAATAGTTCATACTTGTATTAATATTTAGTTTCTGCCCCTCACTTAAAAGTATCTGGCCAAAGTCAATTTTAGCTGGCATCTTCAGTATCCTTAGGCTACGAGGTATACTATCTTCTTTCACACATGCTTTCAAATGAAATTTCTCATTTGTATATGTTTTAGTTTAAGGAGGTCTTTCTCTAACAAAAGACGATCCCTCTTCAGCGCTATAAGATCTATGTTAGGAAAGTCATCTCCTTCTAAAACAGTCATATTGTTGAATAAGGGATGTATATGTTCACTCACCTTTTCCATAAACTGACGGATATTCAATTCAGTCTTGTCGCTGATATTCTTAGGGGTATAATCCAGTTCAATAATTTCATTTTCTGTAGCCATTTTTTTGGTGTTGTTGTAAAGAGAAACAACTAGTACAAAGGAGAACAACGCACACCAAATGCCTTTGCTTGAAACCAACGAATTTGCAACAAATATCACCAAAAAATAGCAAAGACAAGGCTCCAGTTTTCTTGAAGTCACAGCTGTTTATTCAACAAAATACGCACGCGTTTTCACTAATGCTTCTTCAGGTTTGCTTATGTGTAAGTAGAAACACCTATTTATATCAAAAAATGTTGTTAATCATATGACCTAACCAATTAATTATTTAAAAAGATATGAGTCATTTATACATTGTGTAAAAGTACTCTAATAAACAACATAATATAAAACATTTAAACTTTTTCAACAAAGTTATCTATGCAATGGTCTGTTCCTTAAAATGGGTCTAAGGGGGATGTGGTCATTAGGACCGTGTCCTACATCAGCCCTCAATCTGGCTATCCAGTTTGCTTCTATTTCTTCAGTTTTGGCACTGATGTCACCCCCTCTGTTATTATCCATAGACTTATCTAAAACTCTAAATTTAAAAATGTGCCTATCATTTGTTTCAGCAACATGCTTAGCCAATGCATTAAATAAACTTTTCTTCTTTATACGATACATGTGTTCCCTTATTCTATCTTTTAGTTGCCTATCAGTTTTGCCTACATAGAATTTATTACAGAGTTGACATTGTGCCAAATAAACCACATGACATGTATTGCAGGTTGCATTTACTTTTAAATAAAATGTTTCCTAAGTATCTGGATGTTTAAATTCTGTTTCTAAATTAATCATTCCACAGAACTGACAGTTCTTACATGCTCTGGTTCCTTCCTGTTCAACCTTTCCTGGTAGATCCTTGGGTGTACACAGTCTTCTCCTTAGAGATTTTTTTATTTTTAAAGGTTGAAGGTTAAACACTGGGATCTTTCGACCTCAGATAGGTGTGTGGCTAAATTTTTAGATAGACGTCCGCAATTTACCTTTAAAAATAAAAAATCTCTAAAGAGAAGACTGTGTACACCCAAGGATCTACCAGGAAAGGTTGAACAGGTAGGAACTAGACCACGTAAGAACTGTCAGTTCTGTGGAATGATTAATTTAGAAACAGAATTTAAACATCCAGATACTAAGGAAACATTTTATTTAAAAGTAAATGCAGCCTGCAATACACATCACGTGGTTTATTTGGCACAATGTCAACTCTGTAATAAATTCTATGTAGGCAAAACTGATAGGCAACTAAAAGATAGCATAAGCTAACACATGTATCATATAAAGAAGAAAAGTTTATTTAATGCATTGGCTAAGCATGTTGCTGAAACAAATGATAGGCACATTTTTAAATTTAGAGTTTTAGATAAGTCCATGGATAATAACAGAGGGGGTGACATCAGTGCCAAAACTGAAGAAATTGAAGCAAACTGGATAGCCAGATTGAGGGCTGATGTAGTATACGGTCTTATTGACCACATCCCCCTTAGACCCATTTTAAGGAATAGACCATTGCGTAGATAACTTTGTTGAAAAAGTTTAAATGTTTTATATTATGTTGTTTATTCGAGTACTTTTCCTCAATGTATAAATGACTCATGTATTTTTAAATGATTAATTGGTTAGGTCATATGATTAACAACATTTTTTGATACAAATAGGTGTTTTTACCTACAAATAAGCACACCTGAAGAAGCATTAGTGAAGGTGCTTGTGTATTTTGTTGAATAAACAGCTGTGACTTTGAGAAAACTGGAGCCTTGTCTTTGCTATTGTTTGGTGATATTTGTTGCAAATTCGTTGGTTTCAAGCAAAGGCATTTGGTGTGTGTTGTTCTCTTTTGTACTAGTTTTTTCTCTTTACAACAACACCAAAGAAATGGCTACAGAAAATGAAATGACTGAACTGGATTATATCCCTAAGAATATCAGTGACAAGACTGAATTGAATATCAATCAGTTTATGGAAAAGGTGAGCAAACATATGAATCCCTTATTCAACAATATGACTGTTTTAGAAGGAGTTTACTTTCCTAACATAGATCTTATAGAGCTGAAGAGCGATTGTCTTTTGTTAGAGAAAGATCTCCTTAAACTAAAATGTATACAACATGAGAAATTTAATTTGGAAGCATGTGTGAAAGACGATATTATACCCCGTGGCCTAAGGATACTGAAGATGCCAGCTAAAATTGACTTTGACCAGATACTTTTAAGTGAGTGGCAGAAACTAAACATTAATACAAGTATGAACTATTTGAAACTGCTCATTGCTGCAGCCAAAGGAGAGGAAACAGCTGTGCTTGAATCTATCAAAACTAAGTACATTAAACTGTATGAGAAATATGATGGGATCGTCACCACAATGGTGAATGATTCCATTGATAGCACATCTGCCTATGCTAGAAAATTAATACAAGTCAAACTTAGAAAATTAGAAAGAGATAGAAAAGATTTCGCTATGGGGAATGTCTTTATGTGGCCATGTGATACGAATATAACAATAGATCATGCAGAGACTATGGTGACCACAACTAAGGGAGTGTTAGCAGATCAAATTGTGGGAACCAATGAGACGACAAATCAAATAACAGCTGGTATGCAAGAGAAAAGAGAAGGGCAGACTCCAACTGAAGCATTTGAATGAGAAAAGATCTCACGTGAAGTAACAACTGGCGCCAAGAGGAAAACTTTTTCAGTTATGGCTGACGTTCATCGGGAAGCAGATTATGTATCATCTAAGATTGGGGCCTCTCAAGAAATAAGCCGTGCTTTTTTACAGCCAATTGCACAAGTCAACTACAATTTTCCCCTTCCAATGAGAGACAGATCCCACAGCAGAGGGGGCAGAGGTGGAAATCAACAGAGAGGAAGGAGCATTACACGAAACAAACGCAAGTACAATGAGGAACTGGTGAGCCACAATACTATAAAGAAGGCATTTATGAATGCAAAAACTTAGTAGTCAATTTATCATCAGTTGAATTAACTCAAGATGAATTGAATGTACTAGAAAAAGGAATTGTCATTCATTCCCACATCTGATATGGATATTGTAGATATTGTTTTTGATATTAAAATGTTTACACACAAACTTATGCTCAAAACCATGTCTGATAATAACCTTAATGATGAAATGTGTACCTTTAGGAAGCTGAGCTTGTTTATACCTAAGCAAAGTGCATTAATTAATGCTTTTGAAAAAGTATATGTAGAAGATGCTTATAAGGTACTTTATGAGAAAAAAAAATGTCATAAAACTAGATGGCACAATTTGAGTAAAACTGAATATGAGGCATTGAAACATTTGCAAACCGATTGCAGGATAGTAATACGACCTGCAGACAGAGGTGGGCAGGTTGTTGTAATGAAGAGAGATGACTACGATGTTAAAATGAATGTTTTGTTGGATGATTTCAGATTTTATCAAATAATATCACAGGAACATATGAAGCATATGATAGCAAATGTGCATAAAGAGTTGAGAGATCTTGAAAAAAAGGGACTTATTAATATTGAACTTCTGAAATATTTTATTATAATGAATCCTGTTACATGAAACATTCAAAGACTGCCAAAACTACACAAATGTTATGTGAATCCCCCCCCCCCCCATTAGACCTATTGTGGCAGGGAGAGACTGGTGTATGGAATCTGTTTCCATTTTTCTAGAAAAAATCATAAAAATGTCTTAGAGAAATCAAGTTATATTTTAAAAGACACTGAGCATATTGTTAGGGACCTGTATAGTTTTTCTAAAGAGATACGCATGGTGGAATCTGTTGTACTAGTCACACTTGATGTAGTTTCCCTCTTTACAGTCATCCTGAACCACCTGGGTATTAACACTATTATGAGATTACTAGATGAAGATGTTAACTGCATACAAGAAAAGAAAGAATTAATACAAATTTTGTTAAAGCAAGTACTTAAAAATAATATTTTTTATTTTAGGGATAGGGTTTACTGGCAAAAGAATGGAACCGCAATGGGAACATCGTGCGCCAACAGTTATGCCAATGGAGTAATGTCAGTATGGGAAAAACAATTTATAGAAAATGGAACATATAAACAGAATGTACTATTCTTCAGAAGGATTGTGGATGACCTTTTCCTAGCATGGAAAGGGCCATTGGAGCAATTAATGGAATTTGTGATTTACATTAACAATTCCACACCTTTTTTTAAGATTTACATTAAATTGGTCCCAGACTGAGATTCATTTTTTAGATATTAGTATCATAAAAGAAAAAGACGTAGAAATCAGTACTAGGATGTATAGGAAAGAATGTCATGTGAATAAGTTATTAAGTAAATACAGTATGCACCCTAAATTTGTATTTAAAAATATAGCTCATAATCAGTTATATAGAGTATCGAGACTAAATGTAAAACAAGATGATTTTAATCAGCAAATAGATATGGTGAGTACTGAATTGGTAGAAAGAGGCTATGACAAAGAATCAGTATTAAAAGATGTGGTTAATATAAGGGAACTAAGAAAAACTAGAGCAAAACCTTATTTTTCAGAACCTCAACTGTACACTCAGAGTCATAAACAAGATGAAAATACAGTTAGGATGTGTATGAGTTATTCTAGAGATGTAAAGAAATATACAGATGTTTTTAATAAACACTGGGATCTTTTGACCTCAGATAGGTGTGTGGCTAAATTTCTAGATAGACGTCCACAATTTACTTTTAAAAATAAAAAATCTCTAAAGGGAAGACTGTGTACACCCAAGGATCTACCAGGAAAGGTTAAATAGGTAGGAACTAGACCATGTAAGAACTGTCAGTTCTGTGGAATGATTAATTTAGAAACAGAATTTAAACATCCAGATACTAAGGAAACATTTTATCTAAAAGTAAATGCAACCTGCAATACATGTCACATGGTTTATTTGGCACAATGTCAACTCTGTAATAAATTCTATATAGGCAAAACTGATAGGCAACTAAAAGATAGAATAAGGGAACATGTGTATCATATAAAGAAGAAAAGTTTATTTAATGCATTGGCTAAGTACGTTGCTGAAAGAAATGATAGGCCATTTTTTAATTTAGAGTTTTAGATAAGTCTATGGATAATAAGAGAGGGGTTGACATCAGAGCCAAAACTGAAGAAATAGAAGCAAACTGGATAGCCAGATTGAGGGCTGATGTAGGACACAGTCTTAATGAACACATCCCCCTTAGACCCATTTTAAGGAACAGACCATTGTGTAGATAACTTTGTTGAAAAAGTTTAAATGTTTTATATTATGTTGTTTATTAGAGTACTTTTACACAATGTATAAATGACTCGTCTTTTTAAATGATTAATTGGTTAGGTTATATGATTAACAATTTTTTTTGATATAAATAGGTGTTTTTACTTACAAATAAGCACACCTGAAGAAGCATTAGTGAAAGTGCTTGTGTATTTTGTTGAATAAACAGCTGTGACTTCGAGAAAATTGGAGCCTTGTCTTTGCTATTTTTTGGTGATAAAAAATAAAATATAATTACCAAAAAACATAAACTAGTGTCCCTTTTCAACTAATATTGATCATAGTTTTATAGAGAAGGGGATTAATGTATCTATTGTATAAGCCAAATATAAATGACATAACGTAGTAGAAACATACTAAAAATGTAACAATAAATATAATGTACACAGCATATTGATACATGCATAAAAAATGTTTTCAAATATTATGGCTACATATAAAACTATTTCCTAGGAAGTCCACGTGCTTTCAAGGCACACTTCATAGAGAGCCTCCCATTTAGTCCAAATCCTTTTTCTGCTCTCAAGTTTAATATCCACCTTAATTCACCATTTTCCATAAGATTCTTAATATTACCTACCCGTGGCCCAATATTGATTTGTTCTAACACCATAAACTTAAAGTCACGGTATCTAAAGGCTTACTGCTGCTTTTCTGCTGTGAGAAACATTTCTGCAGTTTGTTTCTACCTAAGTAGTGTGGATATTTGTTCCATTGTCCATATTCAGGCTTGTGTCTGGGCCTAATGTTTGTGGAGGCTGTGTGTCTGAGTACATATTCAAGGACATCTTTGTTTAACCAAAGCCATTAGGCATTTCAGTGAGAGAGGATTGTTTAAGGTCATTGGCTGACTGGGTCACCTGGACTACAGCTTAGAGTAATCAGCTCATTGGTTCTTTTGAGCTTTTTTTTAAAGTTGTCTCAGGTTTTAACTTTCTGTTACCTAAGAAGTTAGGTTTGTGAGTGTTTCTGCCATTTCCCACTGAGCTAATCGAAGGAAGGACACTGAGCAAACTAGGATCTATAATATATAACATTAAGTATCCTGCTTTTTTGCTTATTTTTTCGAGTTATTTATAGCATTTTGTCTACTGCATACTTTTCTAGCTATTTTCACTGCGTGTGAGGTATTAACTGGAAATTGTCCACTTTTATTAAGCATCTGTTTGGGTTGTTTGATTCTGATGACTTGCTTGTAGTTAAAAGCTTTCACTAGAGGCTCCTTTATCTGTTTAAAACTTTCATTTAAAGGCTCACTGCTGCTTTTCTGCTGTGAGAAACATTTCTGCAGTTTGTTTCTCACCCTCCCTCCCTATTTGTATGCTGTTCTTATAGTTGGTGGATTTGCAGTTGCCCGCCCCTACTGTAAATTTGATCTGGGACACTCCTCCCAGGCTAGTGTTATTACCTCATTCTACCTAATACACAGAGAACATTTGAGAAGGCCAATCCACTTAGTTTCTGCTCCTTTCTCTCTTTCCACTAGTCTGGATACAGATTTGCTGTGTCCAGGACTGTTTGTGGGCTTCTGAGCCCCCAAGCCTTTCTGTGTTGGAGGGAAGCCTTCTAACTTAATTTTGTTTCTTAGAACTAGCCAGTTTTTTAGTTTCAGCACTCGCCTGTTTCTTTGAGCTAAGCACTTGTTCAGAACTCATTGTAAGCACTAAATAAGCTACAAATTACTACAGCACTCAACTTTCCTCACTTGTCTAGAGGAAAACAGTTTCTAGTACTCAACAAATAACCACCTATCCAGGCATGTCTAAGGGTCAGCTCCTGGTGTTTTCTCCTGTCTACCTGATGAATCTGGGCATCTTGGGGCAATGCAGCAATTTCCTCAAGTACACAAACAACCCTCTCCTCCTACCACCCAACACTACAACCTGTGAGAGATGCACTTATGTAGCCAAACTGGAAGCAAAGCTCTCTTCACAAAAGACTGGACTAGACAATCAAGAGGAGAAGGTAAACAATTGCAACATACCACACTCATCACATAGTCCCTCAAAACCTACACCACCAAAACACACACACAGAAACACAAAACACACACCTACATTTGTGGAGGCTCTCAGTAAAAACCTGCCTAAGCAACAGGGACCTCCAAAGCAGAAACACAAGCAACCTCCACCCCCCAACACAACCCAAATGACACATAGCCCACAAACTCAGTGTGTCACTCAACCACAGCCCATAAGGCATAACAACGTACCCAACACTCTAGTCATAGGTGACTCTATAGTCAGGCACACTGATGTTCCACTCACCAGGCTAAACAAGGAGAAAGTTACTGTCAGCTGCCTGTCAGGTGCCAGAATCCACCACATAACGCATGCACTCAGGTCACTCCACAACAAGTACAAATATGACTCTGTCATTGTCCATGCTGGTGTGAATGACCTGAGACATACCTCCCTGGACTACATGAAAAGGGACAGGGAGGAGCTGTCCAATCTTGTAGCCCAGGCAGGTATGACCCTAGCCCTGAATAGCATCCTGCCATCTCCCAGAATGATACCACAGTACAAAAACAAAATGATTGACTTCAGCAATTGACTAAGCTTCTGGTATCATTCTAAGGGGATCCAGTATCTGTCTGCCTGGGATGACATGATCGACAAACCACGATGCTTTGCCAGAGATAGCCTGCGCCTGTCACCCCTGGGATTCCGGATACTGGCTAAGGTTCTAGCCACCCCTATAATGCCTTTTTTAGGCAAGGTTCAAATGACAAATTCAACATCGTAACAGGTACAACCAAGCAGAATCTGAAGGTATTGCTACTCAATGCTAGAAGTCCAAACCTCAAAATGCACTCACTCTAGGCACTCCTTAAAAAGGGGAACATTGACATCTGTGCAGTGACAGAGACCTGGTTCAAGGCTCCAGAGAGTACCCTTGCATTACCAGGCTATAAGTCATACCACACCTTTCGGCCACCTAACTTGGACCAAAACACTAAAGGCAGAGGCATGTCCATATTCATTAAGGATATCCACACCTCCAGGCTAGTCACTCAGCATAATGCATCTGAGATTATCCAAGTGCAATTAACTCTGGGCAAGACGGCAATCCAAACTGTTGCTTGCTACAGATCCCCCACCATGCCCCAGGATTCCCACTCCTCATTTCTTGATACACTGGAAAATATTAGTGTACAACCTAACACCCTAATAATGGGAGATTTCAACTATCCCACCATTAACTGGGAAAACTACTCATGTACCAACTCTTGTGCTCAACAGTTTATGGAATTCATAAATTCCAATGCCTTGGATCAACTTATCCACACCCCCACCAGGGGCAGCAATATGCTAGACCTGGTTATTACCAACATGGGCAACTGGTGCTCCACACCAGAGGTCAATTCCTCGTTGGTCAAATCCAACCACAAGCTAATCACCCTAGACATCCACATCCCTCCCCGACCCCCCATTAGGGGAAACCACCGTAAAAAATTTCTCCAAAGCCAACTTCACGCTTCTTAAGACAGAAGTGGCAAACTTCACAACAACCATGCTGATGGACAATAGAGGTAAGACTGCTGAATCCTACACAAATGCACTTTATAAGGACTTACATGAGTGCATGGATTGTGCAATCCCTAACAGAACCAAGATGCTATCCTCCAAAAAAAGGAAGCCAATCTTGTGATCCCCTGCCATAAACAAACTCTACAACAGAAGAAAGAAACTGTTGCAAAAAAAGAGTAAAATTCCATGATTGGAGGAACTCCCTGGTCAGCCTCAGTAAGAAGCTGAGATCTCTCATAAAATCCTCCAAAGCTAGCTACAAAAATAAAATTGTCACTGACTCTAAAGACAACCACAAAGCATTCTATAGCTATGTCAAGAATTTCAATGGCAACACTCAGATCTGCTCTGAGTTACAGCACAATGGCACTAAATATACAGAACCAACTGATATTGCCAACATCCTGGCAGATAGGTTCAGTGCTAACTTTACCCCCTCTCATCCCCTAAAGGGCCCATCTCTATACCGGAAGAATGCAAAGTTCCTGTAATCACGGCTGTACAGGTAAAAAACACATTCTCCAAAGCCAAGAACACAGCATCCATGGGACCTGACAACATCCCAGGCTGCATTCTACATGAACTACAGAACGAACTGGCACCCCACCTAAGTACCATGTTCAATCATAGCCTCACCTCAGGCTATGTGCCCACTGAATGGCGCACAGCGACGGTTATCCCACTCCACAAAGGGGGAGCCACCACGGATCCCGGAAACTACCACCATTAGCCTGACGAGCCTGGTCTGCAAGGCTATGGAATGTATCATCATGGAACTTATAAACAATGACATTGATAATCTCCAAACTCAGGACCCCACCCAGTTCAGGTTTCTAAAAGGCAGATCATGTCTCCTAAACCTAACAGACTTCTTTGAAGCATTCACCAAAGCCGTAGATGAGGGTAAGGTGGTTCACACAGCCTATCTAGATCTTGTCAAGGCTTTTGACACCATCCCCCACTCTGGAATTATAGATAAACTCACTAAACTAGGTATAAATACCTATGTCACAAGATGTGTTGCCAACTGGCTCAAGGACAGAACCCACACTGTGAAATGTGAAAGTAGCAGACTCCAAATCCAACTTCAGACCAGTGACAAATGGAGTACCACAGGGTTCAGTCCTGGGTCCTCTACTGTTTGGTATCTACTTCTCTGAAGTACAGGCTAATACAGAAGGTCTTTGACTAACAAAGTTCATAGATGACTGCAAACTAGGAGCCAGAAACAAAACTTCAAAAGATGCGGACATCCTACAAAAGGGCCTCACTGAGACAGATGCCTGATGTCAAAGCCATGGCCTCAAGCTCAATGCCAAAAAGTGCATTGTCATCCCTTTTGGTAAAATCTCTGTACCCATGAACTACCACATAGGTGGCAGTCTACTTAACATCAAAAGTGTGATAAGAGACCTTGGGACACAGGTGGCCAGTAGTCTCTCCTTTGATAATCACATCACCACAGTAGTCAGGAAATCCTTCTACATGGCACACCTCATCACAAAAGGTTTCTTATCCAGGAAAAAAGAGGTCATTGTTCCCCTCTACTCATCACTCATTAGACCCATTATAGAGTACAACACCCTTTTTGGTATGTACCTCACAAGACATCTACAACAACTGGAAATGCCACAGAAATACTTCCCAAAGAGGATTACTGGCCTCAAACAGATGCCCTATGCAGACCATCTAAAAAAACTGCAGCTTTACTCCATCGCATATTGCCTACTCAGAGGCGATCTCTGCCTAACACGCAAAGCTATGTCAAACCCAGTGCTTTTGGACATGCTCCACTTAAAGGAATACCAATCCCTCTGAGCTACATGCTCTAGGGACCTAAACCTTGTCACCACAATAAACAGAATATGCTGGAGGGATAGATTCCTGTCCCAGAGACGTCCCATACTCTGGAACAAACTACCTATCTATATCAAACAAAGCTCCTCATTAGCACTTCTTCTTTCTTCTTCTTTCAGCTTTTTCCCGGTTAGGGGTCGCCACAGCAGATCACCTGTCCTCTCATGATTAGCAGTGGAGTTTTACAGTGTCGAGTTGCCAGTCCGGCGCCCAACCTTCCACAGAAGGCACCCACATGCACACACTCACACCTAGGGCCAATTTAGAGTGTCCAATCCACCTACAGCATGTCTTTGGGATGTGGGAGGAAACCGGAGCACCCGGAGGAAACCTACACGACCACAGGGAGAACATGCAGACTCCGCACAGAAGGTACCCCAGTCGAGGATCGAACCGGAGAACCTCTTGCTGTGAGGCAGCAATGCTAACCGCTGCACCACAGTGGCCACCCCAAAGCTCCTTATTAGCACTCTTCAAGAAAAATCTTGATTGGATGGGAGATAGGCAATTCACTCTGGGGATCACTTCTGTGGCTCTGCTCAACAGTGGCACAGCTAAATAATTTTCTTGGGTGGCGAAAGCCAGGGTACCTTTTGGCTAGGCTTATATAGGCCCTAGGGCCAATAGCCTAGTACCTGCCTGTGAACCAATGAACCTATGAACCTCTCTAATCCTTTCTCTGAATGTTCTGTTGGTTTTACCAACATAGAAATAAAACAACAATCACATTGTGCTAGATATATTATATTTCTACTATCACGATTAGCTTCAGTATCCAATTTGTATGCCACTTTTGTGTCTGGATGAGTAAATTAATTGGTTTGTTTAATGTATTGGCATATGCTACAGTGGGCACATGTTCGTGTCCCTATAAATTTATCCCCTAAAGATACAGAGGTGTCTTTAGGGTATCATAACATTCTTTTAAGATTTTTTCTATTTTTAAAACAAAATCTAGGATATTCACCTACTACTTCTCTGATCTTTTTATCAGTCATAAATAGTTGCCAATGTTTTTGAAAAACATCCCTCACCTTATTAACATCACTAGTATAAGATATGGATATATTAACAGCTTTATGTGCATCCTCAGTTATATTCTGATTCAGTTCATTAGCTATTCTAGATTAAAAATAAGGTTTAGCTCTATTAGGTCTCATCGTCCTCACTTCTTTCAGACTGGGGATAACTTCACTTTTCTTATAGCCATGTTGATATAGATTTTTCTCTAGTTCATTTAAAGCTTCTATGAATGTACCTACTTTATTACTTGAATGTGAGACCCTCATCTCTTGCCCTTTTACTACATTTTTAAAGGTACACTTGTGAGGCATGCTTGATCTGTGTAAAAGCATGTTTCTATAGCAGTCTTTACGATAGACTTTAGTTTCAAAAAGGCCATTACCAGTTTTGGACACATAAATGTCCAAAAATGCCATACCTTCGAACGAATGATGTGATGTGAATTTCAGGAAATTTGTCGTAACCTCTATTAATCATACAAATTCATTCAACAAGGGTAATGTCCTTGTCCAAATAAAAAAGATATCGTCTACAAAGCAACAACAGAACATAACATTATTCTTATATAAGTCCAGGGGGAAAAAATTGCTCAACCTCCCATTGTGCCATAACTGCCTTGGCGTAGCTATTGTCACACCATGTGCCCAAGGCTAGGCCTTCACACTGCAGATAATATGTGCCATCAAAATCAAAGACATTATATCTCAATACTATCTCCATAAATCGACATATAATGTTAGTTAACGTTCCCCCGTATACACTATTATTAATAAGAAAATTTCTCAAAAGATTTAACCCTTCCATATTTGGAATTGAGGTAATTAGGGAAACCACAAGTATTACTAGATAATAATCATTGTTCTGCTGTAATTCAGTGTTTATTTCATATAGACTTTCTAGAAACTGCTTAGAATCTTTCAACACATCTACATTATCTAGAATGGGCCTTACTTTTCTTTCCACAAATATAGAAAATGGTTCCGTCAACCATCCTCGGCCAGCTACTATGGGCCTAAAGGGTGGTTTGAATGGATCCATGTACTTTGGGTTGCCCTTGAAAAGAGGGAACCAGTGGATTATCTACAGTTAAAAACTGGATTAATTCCTTGTCATCAGAAAGCATTAAATGCAATGAATCAAAATAAAAATCAGGGTTCATTACAACAGTCATGCCTCCTTTATCTGTAGGCCTAATGGCTAGCATTGCATCTGCTCTCAAGATTGTCAAGGCTTTCTTCTCCATTTGTGTCAAATTCACATACCTGTTGCCAGTTTTGCAATCACTTAATGAACTATACAATTCATCCTCACATATCTTTCCAAACACTTCTAAAATAGGATAATTGACTGGCATGAAGGTACTTCATTTATTAAAGTTTTCAGTACCCCTAGATGGATTATTAGGGAAAGTCAGTTTCAGCATAACATTCATAAGAAAAAAACTTTAGATCAATTATAGTATCTGGTAAATCTGCCATCGGAGCTGGAATAAACGAAAGTCCTTTCTGCAAAACAGATAATTCTGCTTCTGTCAATTGTATATATGATATATTCCATACTGTATTCTTGTTTAATTCTGATTCCACATTTTTTTGATCATGGGATATTCCATGAAATCTAACTGTTCTTTCCTCTTCATTCGTCCTCGGCTCCTGGATCGATACTGTTGTCGCTCCTCTCCTGCCAAATAGGTAGGGGAAAAATCGGAAAAGCTTGTGATGTATTATGTGCAGTGGCCTTCCTCCTAACCACTGCTTGTCCCGGTGGTATATCACTTGCATGTTGAGTCAAAAGACTCAATGTGCCAGTGGATTCCAGATCAGTATGTGATGTTACACCAGCTCCTTGACTTACAGGGCTCACTGAGATGTCTGGATTTATATCTGTTTGTTAGTTCCATTTATATGGTTACATTCATTTATCACATTTGATGGCACATTATTGATGAGGTTGACAGCATTCCCTTCTAAACTGGATAGAGATGAATTGTTCACATTACTATGATCAGGTACCAATGGTCTCTGAGGTTTAAGCCACGAAAAAACATGGCCTTTTTAAAGTCGGTGATATCTCTATCAAGACTTTTCCATTTCTGTTGTGCTAGCTTATGCTCATAGGCACTCACATTATCTGCTACAATGCCCATCGCGTTAAGTGAAACTACTGCTGGGAACTGTCCATATAATTTCTCTCGTTGCTGCTCAATCGCTTGTATTAAGGCTTCTTCCTATGGTTTAAAGAACTCGTTCATAAGCTTAAGATAGCTAAGGCTCACCTCTAGATAAATCTGTTGCCAACAACTCAAAAGTTCAGGATATTGGGAACCATACATTGGCATTTTAAGTAGTCTCAAACCACATGGAACTACTTGATAGTATAAACATGCTTTGAAATGGAATCTCTGCATCAGTAAATGTTTCAGTTTAAAAGCATCATTCTCAATGGTATTAGCAAGTAACCTAAGCTTATAAGGATCCACATTAATAGCTTCCTCCTGTGATGTCCCTTCATTTGAAGCATAGTCCACCATAAGAGGATTATCAGTCACATTCAGCATCTCTGAGAATCTAGCATGCTTTTTATTGTTACTTTGTTTAAGCAGATTAAAATCTAGTTCATTATTGCTCAAACCACTCCGTTCCACCATGCTCCCACTGGTTATAACAAGTAAACAAACGTACAAGGAAAAGCAAAGAAATAAACAGTAGGTAAATGAACACCGTTCAAACCAGCAAATAGCAACCAAAGTCAAATTAACGATGTAATGAAGCACAGCTCCAAACAGCATAAAATAGAACTTCTAATAACAGGTTAGCACTTTCACCACGAAATGTGGCTTCTTCAGACCATTGACATAAATAACTAAATTATTAAAAAATATATAAATTTTATACTCACAAATAACGTTTCAGCTTTTCAAAAGCTCCATACATTCAACAGTCACTAACTATATGCACCCACGCAAACCTAATGATGTCAGCTGTACTATCTATTCTAATTTAAAAACACAGTGTTGCCAACTACGCATAACTATACATACTTTATAACATTGATCTTAAAGCTAGTACAGTTAAATATCTCATGCTGATCACTAATAACAGACTACTATTTTACTCCACTATAGATGCATTAATTCTTTTCTTTTTTATTTATTTATTTTTTTTATCAGAAGCAGAATTATGTGTCCAAAACTGATAATGGCCTTTTTGAAACTAAAGTCTATTGTAAAGACTGCTATAGAAACACACTTTTACACACAGATCAAGCATACATCCCAAGCGTACCTTTAGAAATGTAGTAAAAGGGCAAGGGATGAGGGTCTCACATTTCAGTAATAAAGAATGTATGTTCATAGAAGGTTTAAATGAACTAGAGAAAAATCTATATCAACGTGGCTATAAGAAAAGTGAAGTTATCCCCACACTGGAAGAAGTGAGAACAATGAGACCTAATAAAGCTAAATCTTATTTTTCATCTAGAACAGCTAATGAACTGAATCAGAATTTAACCAAGGATGCACATAAAGCTGTTAATATATTTATATCTTATACTAGTGATGTTAATAATGTGAGGGATGTTTTTCAAAAACATTGGCCACTACTTATGATTGATAAAAAAGGTCAGGGAAGTCGTAGGTGAATATCCTAGAGTTTGTTTTAAAAATAGAAAAATCTTAAAAGAATGTTATGTTACCCTAAAGACACCTCTATATCTTTAAGGGATAAATTTATAGGGATACGATCATGTGCCCACTGTAGCATATGCCAATACATGAAACAAACCAATTTGTTTACTCATCCAGGCACAAGAGGGACATACAAATTGGATACTGAAGCTAAATATGATAGTAGAAATATAATATATCTAGCGCAATTTGATTGTTGTTTATACTTCTATGTTGGTAAAACCAACAGAACATTCAGAGAAAGGATTAGAGAGCACATGAATAGCATAAAAAATAGAGATTCAGTGAGCGCTCTATCTAAATATATTGAGATGAGTGGTATATACCATGACTTTAAGTTTATGGTGTTAGAACAAATCAATATTGGACCACAGATAGGTAATATTAAGAATCTTACAGAAATTGGTGAATTAAGGTGGATATGAAAGTTGAGAGCAGAAAAAGGATTTGGACTAAATTGGAAGCATGTGGACTTCCTAGGAAATAGTTTTATATGTAGCCATAATATTTGAAAACATTTTTTTATGTATATATCAATATGCTGTGTACATTATATTTATTGTTGCATTTTTAGTATGTTTCTACTACGTTATGTAATTTATATTTGGCTTATACAATAGCTACATTAATTCCTTCTCTATAAAACTATGATCAATATTAGTTGAATAGGGACACTAGTATTTGTTGTTTGGTAATTATATTTTATTTTTTATTCTAGTATAATTATATAGTTGTTATTGTGCTTTATTTATCTATAAAATAGTAGTCTGTTATTAGTGATCAGCATGAGATATTTAACTGTACTAGCTTTAAGATCAATGTTATAAAGTATGTATAGTTATGCATAGTTGGCAACACTGTGTTTTTAAATTAGAATAGATAGTATAACTGACGTCATTAGGTTTGCGTGGGTGCATATAGCTAGTGACTGTTGAATGTGTGGAGCTTTTGAAAAGCTGAAGCATTACTTGTGAATACAAAATTGATGTATTTTTGTAACAATTTAATTATTTATGTCAATGGTCTAAAGAAGCCACATTTTGTGGTGAAAGCGCTAACCTGTTATTTAAAGTTCTATTTTATGCTGTTTGGTGCAGTGCTTCATTACATCGTTAATTTGACTTTGGTTGCAATTTATGAATATAGTTTTCTTCTATTTAGATTACAAATTGTTCTGTTTCATTAGTGGCCTTGTTTATTCAACTGTGTCATTTATGACCTTTCTAATCTGACCATAATGAATGTCCAAATGTGAAATTTGTGCACTTGGCCCTCTGGTGAGTCCCTAGCCCTGGCTAAATTTTTTTTACTTAGCTTCTGGTAATCCTGAACATTAACCCCCTTCAGAATCCATATACTCTTTCAACGAGTCTCCTGTTAGGTAAGAAGAAAGTATTTTGGTTTACTTCATTTTTGACCAGTTATTCCTCTCTGTGTACTTCTCAAACAATGCAAGGTAGGATTTCACACCATTGTCAGAACTAAGCTACTTGAAAGGGTTACCCGTCTTTGAGGTTCCCAATATAGTTACTGTTTGGCACACCATAATGACAATTTGTTGTTAAAATCTAGTAATTTCTTGTTGCAGTGTTGGTCATTGGTGACAGACTTGACACTAGTTTCAGCAGATCTTAGCAGTGTTTGTGAGTATTGTTTAACATGCTTTGCAATTATAAGTTGGTAGCTGTAGTGGTCAACTGTATGAGTTTTCTCAGGTGTTCATTAGTGGTTGAGGCAGACTACACTGACACTTTAATTATTTCTTACATGTTGGCGCTGACCACAATACCTGTAGCCCACATAAAACCAACTGTAACCAAATACAAGTGGCAGGAGAGTTAGCATGGCTACTTTCTAATAGCACAACATTTTGCAGGAATCAGCAAGTATTTTATTAAATATTAACAACTTTATACTCCAAATAACAAGTGGGAAAAGTTTGCTCAGGCAGTGTGCAGGCAGCCAGAGAATTTTCAGACTCATTAATTGCCTGTCTTCTCTGCCAGTGAAGCAAGTCTTTATGGCTTTATAAATGAAGTCAGTCATAAAGTACACCTTTTTAAGTTTAAATGTAGTTTTATTACATAAATGAAATCAAAAGTTCCTTGTCTCAAGACATTAGAATCAACACAAACAGAAAATGCTGTCACTGTAGGTTTCAGCACAAATTCACTGAAAAGAAAACAGCTCCTGGCTTGCAGGATTTGGGGGACATGAAGGAATAACAAAAACTAAGTCAAGGCAAGTTTGCAAACTTTCCCCTACATAATAAACAGTACAGTCCATTTTTGCAAATAACAAAATAGTTCACAGTTTCCAACTTCAGGATAAGAACTTCACATAGTTCAACTTCTGGGCAGGTATTCTGTTCCTAACAGCCTTCCATCAGGGTGGTTTTCCATTCTGCTTCCAAATCCATCAGGCAGATGTATGCCCTTCTTCCAGCCTTAGGATAATGCTCCAAATAGCCTTTTTCCAAACACTCAATGCAAACTCAAGCCTCTACCCTAGAGCTCCTCCCAAGTACTTACAGGTCTCAGATCTGTCTCCCGGGTCTATAGTACCTAATCAAAGAGGCATTACAGCAAATGCCTCTTCATCAACCCTTAAAGAGTGAAGCGGCAGTTACACGAACGGCCAAATCAGTGATTTTTTCCTAGGGAAAAAAATCGCTTAGCCATCAGTGTGAATCTGACCATTTCTCCACTGTAGTGCAATCTCAGAGTTGGTATATTTAGTTAGGGGGGGGTGTGGGGAGCAAAGCCTCCCACATTGGGGGGACTTTGAGGTGTTGTTAGGTGTTGTTAGTAATGTTTAATTTCTGGCCGGATCAGTGATTTTTTTTCCCTAGGAAAAAAATTGCTGATTTGGGCGTTCACGTAATTGGTGGTTCGCTCTTTAGGGGTCGATGAAGAGGCATTCACTGTAATGCCTCTTCGATTAGATAATATAGACCCCTATCTCCCTATAGTGCTCATGTTCCTCAAATACTCCATGTACTGCACTTATTGCCCTGTATCTGCCTTTACTAACATGCTTTCTAGGAAATGTAGTGTCAGGATTGGTATATGTGGCTGCTAGAATGTCAGCTGCCCATCCAGCTCAGCAACTATGCTACAGATAGCAGAAAAAAAAAAAAGTTATGTTCTTACCATAACGTTCCATCTAAATTGTTGCTTCATTAGTTTTCAACCTGCGGGTTTCAGATCTGTCCTCAGATATGACTTGTCTGAATACTCCAGCCTTGGAGCCGAAAGCTAAGCTCCTCTCTCTTACCCATAATGCCCCACTCTCCCTCCATCCTTCAGATTGAGTTTGCTGCTAGAAATATGCAACCATCATCAAACACCAGCAAAGTTACCCACACCATCCACAGAATACCTCAGGGTCTGGATGGGATAGGAGAGGGAAGGACCTGAGTCACTTCAGCCAGATCCTCCTTAGACTGAGGAAGGGGGAATGAGGGTGGTAAAGGTTGAAGACAAATGAAGCAACAACTCAAATGGAACATTATGGTAAGAACATAACTTTTTTTACCTGAAGCTGTTGACTTTATTTAATTTTCAACCCCAGCTACATCAGCCTTGGGTGGCCCTCATGGAAGGATATTCCGAAGCACGGCAGAGCCAAAGGGTGCTCTACTCCTGAAAAAGACATCCCGCTTATAATGGGAAATGAAGATATGAGAAGACTGCCACATAGCTGCTGAGCAAATGTCATCAATATGTACTCTAAACCAGAAGGCTGCAGAGGTAGATACAAATCTAGTGGAATGTGCTTTGACCTGATTAGGAAGAGGAATGCTTTTTTTGGAGTATGTCAGTGCAATGCACTTAAGCTAGCTATAGTCACTTTAGTGATAGGTCTACCTAGTCTGGAATTAGCAAAGGAGACAAAAAGCTTGTCTGTTTTCCTGAAAGACTTTGTTCTGTCCAAGTAAAAATGTAGCTGTCTGTGGACATCAAGTAAATGAAGTTTGTATTCTCCCCTGTTCTGGAAATTGGGAAAAAAGACAAAAAGATTAATCACTTGATGGTGATAGCCACTAAGAAGGCAATATTCCAAGATAAAAACTGCAACCTGACTGTGGCTGTTGGCTCAAAGGGAGCAGAAACCAGAGCTTGTAACACCAAAGCAAGGTCCCAAGGTGGAGCAGGATCCTTAATCGGAGGTTGAAGTAGAAAGGTGCCCCTCAAAAAGGCCTTACATATTTTACTGGATGCCAAGGAGGAAGAATCTTTGCCAATGTGAAAATTAGAAATGGCTGCCAACTGCACCTTAACTGTGGAGAAGCTAGCTCCACTATTAAAGATGTAAGCCAAGAATTCTAAGATAGCTGGAACCGGAGCTGTGAAAGGATCTAACTGGCATTGTCGAGCCCAAATAGTAAATCTCTTCCATTTGCTTGAGTAAATTTTCCTGGTGGAGGCTTTATGGGATGCAGTCAAAATTTTCTGAATGGGGGAGGACAGCCCAGGAGTTCTAGCTATCATAGGAAGTGGAGTAGCCAAGCAGTCAGCTTTAGGCTGGGGATGTCTGGGTGTCGGTCCCCTGAAGGGTGAGACAGAACATCTGGAAGGACATCGAGAGTTCAGGGAGGACACACAAGGTGAGACCACAGAAAAGGGAACCAAACTTGTCGAGACCAGAACGGGGCAATGAGGATGACTTTGCACTTCAATCTCTGAGATTCCTGGAGGAATTTGGGGATCAGAAGAACAGGATATGCATAAAGGAGACAAGAGGGCCAAGCATGGACCAGAGCATCTCTGGGAGACTCCCCCTGCAGGGGGATCAGGGCAAATTACTCACTGCACTTGATGTTAAAAGGAGAGGAGAAGAGATTGCAGCAAGCCCGACCCCATTTCTGGAAGATTATGTTCACCGCTGATTGACTGAGAGATCTCTCCTGAGCTGTCAGAATGATTCTGCTGAGCCTGTCCACAAGAATGTTCGACTTCCCTAGAATGTGCATTGCAACAAGAAAGCTTTTGGAAAAGATCACCCACTCTCACAATCTCACAGCTTCTCAACATAGGGATAAGACCTGGTTCCCCCCATTTGTTGATGTACCAGACAACTGACATGTTGTCCATCTGGATAGCAATTGTCCCTGTGGGAAGAGAGGCATGAAGAGCTTGCAATGCTAAAAGAACTGCCCTCATCTCCAGGACATTTATATGCAGATTGGTCTCTAGAGAGGACCAGGTGCCTTGGACATTCTGACCCAGCCAATGCCCCCCCCCCCCCAGCTGGAAGGCATTCATGGTCACTGTAGCCTTGGAAGGAGAGGGAAGAAAGGGACGTCTTGGGTTCAGCATCTGGGAGTAAAGCCACCAAAGAAGAGATTCCTTGCAAACCCAGGAAAGGTGATGGGATAGTCCAGGGGTAGCTCGAGGTGGGACCACTGCTAAGGTCCACTGAAGTACTCTCATATGAAGGTGTGCAAGGGGGTAGAAGAGTAAAGGTCGCTGCCATCGACTCCAACATTCTGAGGAAAAGAAAGGTGGGGGGAGGATGATTGGTAAGAATCTGCCTCACATACAACTGAAGCGACTGAATTCTGTCTTGGGGTAAAAAGGCCATGCACTGAATTGTGTCCAGGTGAGTTCCTATAAAGTCGATGACCTGAACCAGTTCCAGTCTTGGCTTGTAAAGATTTATGGTTATGCCCATAGTTGCAACAAGGTGGAGAAGAAAATACCTGGCTTGTAGGAGTTGATATTTGGTGGGGGCAGTGAGGAGCCAATCGTCCAAGTAAGGAAACACCTGGAATGCGAGCACTCTAAGGTGAGCTGTGACTACCGTCATCACTTTGGTAAACACCCTGAGGGCTGTGGTGAGTCCAAAGGGGAGTACTCTGAATTGAAAATGATTGGCTCCCAGGTGGAAGCGGAGAAACCTTCTGGAACACTTGTCCTTCTTGATGTGGTAATACACATCCTGAAGATCTACATAGCACATCCAATCGCCCCTCTGCAATGGACTGAATCGTGACCATTCGGAATTTTATTTGGCAAATGACTTGTTTAGAGAGGTGAGACCCAAAGTGGGTCTGATGTCCCCCATTTTCTTTGGCACCAAAAAGAATCTGGAATAGATGCCTGATAAGAACTGGTCTTGAGGGATGGGTTGGATGACTCTTTTCTCCAGCAGCTTTGTGATCTCTGGAGCTGACGCCTCCCTTTGATGGGATGGCATATCGGGGAGGTTTCTGAAGGGTTCTGGGACTGGAAGAAAGGAATGCTGTAACCTCTGGATATTATCTTGATCACTCAATGATCAGTAGTGGATTCCCAGGTTGTTGCATGAAGGGAGAGACATCCCCCGACTGCCTCCAGAGTAGAGCAGTCAAGCAACCCTTCAGGGCTGTTGAAAGGCTGGTCTGAGAATGAATCTCAGGACCCTTGATTCCTCTGACCCCCTCTGCTGCGAGGGCGGCACCTGCCATTGGACTCATTCCCCCCTCTGCCTCTGGAGAACAAGTCTCCCTGCGAGTCCTGGAAAATCCTGAGATTTCTGGAACTATGGCTTTTTACCACCATGCTGGTTCCTAGAAAAGGGCCGTTGTGGAGTGGAAAAGCATATTCTGATGGCAGACAGGGTCTTTCTGTCCTTCTCGCACTGGGAGAGAGTACCCCTGACTGTAGGGCCAAAAAGGGATGACCCATCAAAGGGCAAGTTGATAAAAAAACACCTTGAAGGGTTCCAAGAATTCACACAGCCTCATCCAGGCATGACACCTAATGGCTATGCCAGAATCGGCCACCCATGAAGAACCCTCTGTAGCAAGTAACCTCAAGGATGTGTTGGAGATAGCATGAAAGGTGGCCATTCTGGAGGAGAAGACCTTCTTGTCCTCTTCAGACATGGACCATGGGATGGACTTAGACATTTCCTTGACAAGGTCTCTCTGAAGCCTGATCACGTGTGCCAAGTAGTTCAGCATGAGCAGAAAAAAGGTCACTGAAGAATATACCCGCTTACCAAAGCAGTCCACTGCCCTAGACTCCCTGTCCAGTGGGTAAACGTAAGCGCTGTCCTGGGCCAGCTTATTCTTTGTGGCAGCTGCCCTCTTCCACCACCATAGCATCGAACGGGACACCCTTAGTCCAGTTGAGCCTATCTGCAAGTGTGCTAACAATCTTATCCAGGCACGTGTCTGATTCCTTCCATGCCCTGCTAGAAATCAAGTCGATCAGGGGATCAACAGGGCAGGAAACCCAGGATGTAGATGGCTCTGTCCTGAAAGCTTCCAGGAACACAGACTCATTTGAGTTAGGTTTGTTGACGGACCACCCACCTTTCTGTCACAGGATCTCCATGATGTCTCCAAAGGAGCCATTCTCAGGAGGAAATATGGAGGAACCCTCCCCTTCATCTAAATCTGTTCCTTCAGTAAGGGATTCCGGAGGGGAATCCAGCTGCCTCCTTTTGCACATATGCTTCCTGTGCACCTCCTCGAGGGGATGTTCCGGGGAGGTGTCAGAAGATAAGGGGTGCTCCTGCAGTGGAACCACCTCAAAGCTTCCTGGAACAGGCTGTCCCATGGTGGACAGAGTTGAAGGATCTGGAGTAGGCAATTCAGCTGGGAGAGGGATGGGGTCCAAAGAGGGGAGAGTCGAAGATCTCGTAGGAGCCTAAAGAACCCCCTTCACTATTTTGAATGCCGAGGGTGAGCAAGACCCCAAGGGCAATTTCATCAAGGCCAGCTTCATCAGTGTTGAAGCCCTGCAAACTCTCACCACGTTTAGCTCCAAAGGTGGACTCAGAGCCAAACTATCGAAAGCCTTAATGCTGGAGGGAAGAGACAGCTCAGAAAAATGGGCCACTAAAGCCAAACCCTCAGGCCTGACTCCAAAGCTAAGGTTCTGAGAGTCAATTGGGCTCGAAGACACTGGAGCTGAACTGCTCAGGGTGACCATCGGCAGTGAGGTACAGGTACCTGTCGTTGCTGACATCTCAAAACTTGGGATCCTTGGACCTGAGGGCTCTGATGCTGATGGGTGGATTGGAGAAGGAGAGAGAGGCATAAAAACTAGTTGAGAGCCTCCTGTACCAGGGGGGAGCCAGAGCAGGTAAAACCCCAATCTGAATCTGCTCCTTCAGAAATTTCCTCATGACCCTGTCCACCTCAAACTCAGAAAGGCTCTGGGAGGTTCTAGCAGAAGAGGCTGTTAACCCCAGTCTGGAGTGCTGCCTGGGCAACACCAGAATAGAGGACTTGGGTAAGGGACCTGCTGGCTCCAGGGAGAAGCAAGGGGATCTGAGGAGATGCTGAGGCAGACGGGTGGGGTTCTCCTGTGGGGGCAGAGAGTTTGCTGTGGGAACATTTCAGCTTGTCCCAATCTTTACCCTTTTTGGCCACTTTCTTGGTGGGGGTTTGAGCCCTTGAACTGGATTCCATAGTGGGGGGGGAGAAGGGATAAGACCCCTTAGGTTCATAGGTTCATACTAGGCTATCTGCCCTAGGGCATTTATAAGCCTAGCCAGAGTGTGTTTGGCTTTTGCCACCCATTTTGCATTAATTTTGCTATGCCCTTTTTTGAGGTTAGTATACTGTGCCTCTGTCTAACAGTGACACAGAAGTGATACCCGGGGTAAACCTACAATCTCCCATCCACTCATCAAGATTCCTCTTGAAGAGAGTCAATGAGGGACTCTGCCTAACCTGGACTGGGATTTTATTCCAGCAATTCTAACCATGTGGGTTCTGTCCTTGAGCCAGTTTGCAACCCATCTAGTGACATAGGGGTTTATATTTAAGCTGGTGAGCTTATCTATAATGCCTGAGTGGGGTATTGTATCGAAGGCTTTTGCGAGGTCCAGGTAGGCTGTGTGGACCACCTTCCCCTTGTCAATGGCCTTGGTGACTGCTTCAAAGAAATCAACCAGGTTTAAGAGGCAGGATCTGCCCTTAACAAAGCCGAACTGGGTAGGATCCAGTGTCTGTAGGTCCCCAATATCTTTATTTATGAGGTCCATGATGATCCTTTCCATAGCTTTGCAGACCAAGCTAGTCAGGCTTATGGGGCGATAGTTTCCAGGATCCGTTGAGGCACCACCTTTGTGGAGAGGGACCACTGTTGCTGTACACCCCTCTTTGGGTACATATCCTGTAGTAAGGCTGAGATTGAACAGTAGTTTTATGTTTGGGTTTAGGTCTTCTTGGAGTTCATGTAGGACGCAGCCCGGGACACCGTCTGGTCCCATTGATGCTGTGTTTTTTGCTTTGGAGAGGGTGGCTCTTACCTGAGCATCTGAGATGTCAGGGGGGCAGCACTCTGCTGGGATAGATATTTGCCCTTTTATTAATTTATTCCTCCTGTCTATTAGTGCATGCTGGTTAAAGCCCATACAGATAGAGCAGGAGGTATCTAGATGGGCTGTCCCTAAGCATAACACATGGAGTGTGTCCATCAGAGGGAGGGAGCTTATGCTCATGCTCTGTGCATTTTCTAAAGCCTGCTGGCTTACAATCAGCCATAGCAGGAATAAAAAGAGAGGAAGGGGAGGTGGAAGTAGAAAGATAGACAGACTTACACTACCAACCTTCTAAACTACAGATAACTACAAAAACTTTTTTTACAGGCCCAAAGATGGAATTAACTTAAGCCTTAGAGTAATAAAATAGGAAATAAGATTCTGTCTTGAAGGAATAATGGACAATTTGACAAATAATAGGACTTAGACAATCTTGGCAGATATTATAACTTTAGCTTTTCCAGAATCCAAGACACACTGGGAAGAATGTCGAGCTAAAACTACCCTGATGACCTCAATGTATTCAACATAAGAATACTCAGCCCAATAAAAGTGAGGGGAGCATGGGGTTAGACAGCACATGGAACTGGAAATGTAAGCAAAGAAACATTCAGCTTTATTACAATCAAAGAATGAAAATGCTTTATGAATGGACAAACAGGTAAGGCTGTGCAATTTGACAGCCAAACCAAAGAGCAAATCTGAATAGATAGCAACTACAGAAATCTCTCTGGAAAAGAAAACCACCTTCTTATGTGAGATTTCTGAATGGTAAACAATATAATGTTCATCCACACTAAATTTGCCTTCAGTCAAGCACAAATTTTCTCCCAATTCATTCCAACCTACATATTTGTCGGCATTGAAAAGGTTTATCAGGCAGGATGAGCTTTCAAGACATGCGGACGTTATCATTATGATCATTCAGGCTACACAACCAATACCACAGAAGAAGACATACCACCCATAGTTCATAATGCTACTACTGCAATATTATATTATAAAGTAGATACTATACCAAATGTCTACTATAAACCTGGTGCTGCTGTAAAATTCCAAGTATATAAACAAAATGCATACTTAAAAATTCTCCCTTCTTAAACAATGGGTAGCACTTTACAAGCATGATTCTGTGGTCAGTCTGCCATGATCCTTCAGCTGTCTTTCACAATCCACCATCATGTAAGAAGCATCAACAGAGGCAAGAAGTTTTAGAGATACATCCTTTTCCAAGATTCAAAATGTCAGAACTGTTTTTGCAGAATGGATTGAAGATCAGTATTGTTAGTTTCATAAATAGTCTACATTGGCATGCTTTATGTTGGATGCCAAACAGAAAGCATCAAAAGTGGCATCTGGTCTATGTTACCTGGTAACCCAGAGAATTTGTTCTTTCAACCTAAGTAAGTCCATCACAACTGCAGCAAGGAGGACATCTTGGTGCATTACCCTTGACATTTCCATGGAACAGAATAAAGATTCTTTTATGTAGTTGTTTTGTTGTACCAACACCATTCCATCATTACACAAACCCAATCCCATAAAAGAGAATTAATCATGCACTTCACTGCCAACCTGAAGGGTAACTTTCATGTAGAGAATAACTGAAGTGGAGTGGCAAAGCTTTAAAAGCTACCTCCATCAAAGCCATCTACATGGCAGGCAAACACTCCACTGATGTTATTACTTCCCTCTGTCCAATAGAACACAGCAGGGCCAGTCTATGAGATTCTTCCTCCTGACTTAATAGTAATGACTTTCTCTTTATTATAACCAGTAATATGATGCATCTGCACTTCTTGAGTTTTCACAATTGTGCCACACATTCTGCTTCTGGCGGGGGATAGACATCAATGCCATAAGAGAGTTTGGTACCTGTCAAGAATACTAACAATGTACACGGAATTAACATTCCATTGTTTTTGACAAATTACGGCAAAAAGTTCTTGCTTTAAAAATTCTTCAAACTCTCTAGCCACCATGTATTGTCTAACTGTGTGACTATGAGCAAGTCACTTAAGCAGACAATGCTCCTGGGCTGAGTCTGAAAAGGGTCCATGGAGATCAGTGCTCTACCCTGGAAAACAAATACAAGTAAATAAATAAAATTTCTTTTGGTGTTTTTTGGCAGTACATACCAACCTAGTGGAGATGCATTTTTGGTAACATTATTGACTTCTTCAAAAGCATATTTACTTTTCTAGTGCTGTATCTAATCATGTTTTGTTGATTAAATTATATTTCCTCCAGAAGAGGTATATCATGTTCTCTATGAGAGTCACAGGGCTGTATCTGATCAGTTCCTGTCTGGTTAAATGAGACTATTTTTACATGTGACATGTCAACAGTCTTTTTGTGCCTACAATATTAGCTTGGTGCAAAATTTTGAAGTTATTCCAATACCCATTTCTTCAAGCATGACCTAAGATTCCAGCTGTATGTTGCACCCCTTCTTCTCTGTTCATACATCTTATACTATGACCTTTTTAGAGAAGAAAACTACTACTGCAATGCAGCATATGCAGCTGCTTCACTCAACTGGTACCAACTTCTTCTTACTCACTTTGGAATTCTTCACCTCCTCTTCATTTCAAGTTTCTGGGTACTTTGGTATCACGTTCAGTACATCTACAGCCTTATTGTTGCCATTTTTACTGTTATATTGGTTCTCTGCTTTGGTCTTGACTTTACACAGCTTGGAATGATGCAAATATACACAAATACTGCATCTCCATCCTGGACAGTCATGAGTCTAGATTGTTTCCCACTGAGCACAGTTAGCACTTTTATAGTATATCTTCTATTTCAAATCTTTCACTTGTAGTATGAAGTTGTTACTGCAGCATTCTCCAAATTCTTTCTTAACATTCAACCTCTTCTTGATGCATGTAATGGTGAAATATGTCATCCTCCTCTAATACTTCTTGAGATTCCTTCTAGAGCAGTCAACTTATCAATCAAAACAGAAGGGAGATAAGAGTTCTGTCCAAACCTAAACTAACAGGGATTGTAGTTCTAGACATTTTGTGCAATTTCCAACTCATTGTTTCTAATTATAACCTTCATAATTTCAAACCCATATTTATCAAATGCATAAATAAGGTCCTTATGAAAGTCCGAGTTTTCCACAACATTGTTGGGGCATTTACACACCCGAAGACCTTTAGGAATAATGTTCAATTGCAAACAATGTTTAAGATACATGTTGTCCATTTCCAATGCTTTAAACTTATAAAGCATATTATCCAAATTCGAAATTAAAGTGGTGTAGCTGCCACTACAATTATTGTGTTGAGGTATAGGCATCTGTTTAAAATCAAGAATATCTTTAAACTGAACAGTACGTGTATTATTTTGATGTACAACACTCGTTGAAGTTGCAATACTTCCATTGCTTCCATTCACAGGTTTCAAAACTAAAGTTCCAGATGAATTTGCTGGTAATGAAATATTAGGAAAACCATCCAAGCTTTTACGATGAGGCTGGACACCCTGGCCATGCTGTGAATCCAATTGGGAAACGGTTCCTTCATTCGAAGCTGAACCGGCGAGTCTCTCCTGGTTACAGGAAATCGAAGATATCAAAGTTTGTGTTAAGGGTGTAAGCAAGCCCGCAAGTTGGGATATCTGACCTACGAGCTTCCGAAGCTCGCCCAGTTCACCTCCTTTAAATGCAGTTGCAGTTGTTTCAATAACAGAAGCGTCCAATGCTGAGGATTCCATGACCACACAAAAAATCAATAAACCAAACCAGAGATCTGAGTGCCCAAGATAAAAACTGGTAAACCTGAAGTAAGGCACACATGGAGCTCAGCAAAATGGGCAACTGCTTTAATGAACAAGCACAAAAACAATCCACAGCAAGCTAAATTACAGCAGCACAGCAAACGAAATTACAAAGCACAAGCAACAGCACAATAATGCTGTAAAGTTAATCCACATACGTTTTCATCACAATAACTTCATCAGATACCTAACCTCTCTTCCTTTGATGAATAAATAAACTAATCTAATAAAAATGAACCAATGAGTGAACAAATTCAATTACACATGCAAAATGCATTAAAACACATGAACCTTAAAGGTGAATGAATCTAAAACTTAAAACCAAAAGTATATATAATAAATAGATATAATAAATAGATATGTATACATATTTTGTTATATAAAATGCTTCAAACATAAACCTTAGTTAAAATTGCTTTGTTAAATATAAGTATTACCAGCAGAAACCTGAAATGCTTCTAAAAATGTTTTTTCAAAAGAAGCTAAATTGAATCCAAAATACAATGAAATAGCACCATCTTGTGGAAATTAAATGAAATGCATTTTCATCTTGTTCATAGGTTCATAGGTTCATACTAGGCTATCTGCCCTAGGGCATTTATAAGCCTAGCCAGAGTGTGTGTGGCTTTCACCACCCCTTAGGATGAAAATACTATACCCATTAGCTTGCTGTGCCTCTGTCCAGCAGTGACACAGAGATGATTCCCGGGGTAAACCTACGATCTCCCATCCACTCGTCAAGATTTCTCTTGAACAGAGTCAGTGAGGGGCTCTGCCTCACATGGACTGGGATTCTGTTCCATAGTGTAGGGAGTCTCTGGGTGATGAATCTGTCCCTCCAGCACGTCCTATTTATATCCGTGTTGAGGTTTAAGTCTCTTGCTTTCGTGGCTCTGGTGGATTTGGATTTTTTGAGGTGGAATATGTCCATTAATTCCGGGTTGGACATGGCCTTGTATGTCAGGCACAGATCACCTCTGAGCAGACGGTATGCGACTGAATAGAGCTGGAGTTTCTTCAGTCGGGCATCATATGACATATGTTTGAGCCCCTTTATCCTTTTGATGAGGAACTTTTGGGGTCTTTCCAACTGCTGCAGGTGTCGGGTAAGGTACATTCCGAATGGGGCATTGTACTCAATCATTGGTCTGATAAGTGAAGAGTACAGGGGTACAATGACCTCTCCTGATCTGGATGTGAATCCCTTCATGATCAGGTGGGCAATGTAGAAGGTCTTCCTAACCACTTTGGCAATGTGAATGTCAAAAGAGCGGTTACTGTCAACTTGGGTCCCCAGGTCCCTGATAACTTCTTCTGTGTTTAATGGATTACCACCTATGTGGTAATTAGGGGTAACCTTGTTTTTCCCAAAGGGTATGACTATACATTTTTTGGCATTTAGCTTAAGGCCATGGCTCTGGCACCAGTTATCCATTTCTATGAGACCTCTCTGGAGGATGTCTGTGTCTGATGGAGTGTCAATTATGGTGCCCAGTTTGCAGTCATCTGCAACTTTTGTCAGCCACAATCCCCCTATGTTTGCCTGCACTTCAGAAAAATAAATGCCCAACAAGAGGGGGCCCAGGACTGAGCCCTGTGGGACACCGCTCATGACCGGCTTAGAGTCTGACATGGCACCAGCAAATCTAACCCTGTGTGTTCTGTCCTTGAGCCAGTTTGCAACCCATCTTGTGACATATGGGTTTACATCTAAGCTGGTGAGCTTTTCTATGATGCCCGAGTGGGGTATTGTGTCGAACGCTTTTGCTAGGTCAAGGTAGGCTGTGTGAACTGCCTTACCCTCATCAATGGCCTTAGTGACTGTTTCAAAAGTCGACCAAGTTCAAGAGGCAGGATCTGCCCTTGACAAAGCCAAATTGGGTAGGATCCAGTGTCTGTAGGTCCCCAATGTCTTTATTTATGAGTTCCATTATGATCCTCTCCATAGCTTTGCAGACAAGGCTCGTCAAGCTTATGGGGCGGTAATTTCCAGGGTCCGTAGAAGCACCGCCTTTGTGGAGTGGGACCACAGTTGCCGTACGCCATTCTTTGGGTACGTATCCTGTAGTAAGGCTAAGATTAAACAGCAGCCTTATGTGTGGGTTTAGTTCCTCATTGAGTTCGTGTAGCACACAGCCAGGGACAGCGTCCGGTCCCATTGATGCTGTGTTTTTTGCTTTAGAGAGAGCAGCTCTCACCTGGGCATCTGAGATGTTTGGGAGGCTAGACTCTGGTGGGATAGATATTTCTCCTTTTGGGGGGGAGGATTTAAAACCTTCCCCCATTATCTGTTTTTAAAATATAAATACATATATTATTACTAAAATAAACCATAAAATGCTTGCATATATAATATATAAAATTATTTAAAAATAGAAATAGAAATATTATAATAATAACATACTACAATTTAGCTGATCTCAATTTCAGCACAGGTTTCAAGGATAACATTTAATTTAAACCAGGGGCAGAACTTGCATCAAGAATAATTTGCCAATATAGCTCCCTATATTCCAACCGAGTCTCCCAAGGCCCCCCCCTAGGGTCTGATGGGACTACTTCTATGACAAAAATATGAAATTTAGCTTTGCCACAATTGTTTTGATGTTTAAACAGAGCATTATTATCTTTTCTTTTCCTTATTTCATATAAATGCTCGTAAATTCTCTGCCTCAATTTCCTCTCGGTCTTGCCAATGTAAAAAGAGTCACAGATTTCACATGTAGCAATATAAATCACTCTTGTGGTATTACAGTTGGCAAAACTATGAGTAGTAAATATACTTGTTCCTCTTTTTCAAAAGAATAGAATCACCTTCCTTGATGTTAATGCAATATGGGCAACACCCGCATTTTCATGTCCCTTTTTTGTTATTGTTGTTAGTGGAGTTAAGGAAGTTTGTCCCTTCCAATATATTCTTGATGTTACATCCCTTCCTATATACACATTTAAATGGATTTTCAAGGATATGATTTAAATCAGACAAACTAGCATTTTTTTTCCATTCTTTACTAAGAATATTTCTCACCAGATTACTCTCCCCATCAAAAGTGGTAAACATGGCAGAATGAAAACCTTTTTCTAAAGTTGTGGCAATAGCAGTGTTTGCCTCAATATTTTGTACTTCCAATGTAGGTAGGGGTATACCCAAAATTGGAGCAAATCTTCCTGTTATTCCTTACTTAACCTCTACAATAACTGACATTAGGAGATCTGTTGGATATCCCCTTGCTCCAAACATACTCTTAATAAATTCACATTCAGTATTAAAATCAGGATCATCTGACGTCATCCTACTGGCTCTCACCAACTGACCTTTAACTATTGCTCTTTTTTGAAAATGTGGATGAGAGCTTGTATAATGCAAGTAAGCATTAGAAAACATATCTTTTCTGAAAATTTTTGATTTAAAACCTTCCCCCATTCTCTGCATATTTACATCTAAAAAACACAATTCAACTTCATCTACTTTATAGGTGAATTTTAAAAAATTAGTTGTATTTGAAATATAATCAAAAAATTCCATGAATTTTTCCAGGGTATTGTTCCAAAAAAGACAAAACATCATCCAGGAAGCACCCATCGTAGTTCCAGTATTGTTTAAAATTAGAATTGTGAACAATTTTTTCTTCCCACTACAATAAAATGATGTTGGCATATGTAGGTGCACAATGGGCACCCAGAGCTACGCCTTTAGATTGTCTAAAATATTCCCCTTGGAAGAATATAAAATTGTTTAAAATCAATTCCATTAAAACAAGCCACATACGAAATACCTTAAAAAAATATTATTCTTGCTTCCCAAAAACTCTTCAAATCAAACTAAACCTACCTCATGAGGAATACACGTAAAAAGGTCCATAACATCCAAAGTGATAAAACTAGAGGTGTCAACCTGATCAGAATTATTAATATGCCTTAAAAAATCCCAAGAATCCTTTAACACATTAGGATGTCCCATCACCATGTTCTTGAGATGTACAGCTACATATTTTGCCAGTGGAGCAGTAATAGAACTCTCCGCAGATACAACAGATCTGAGAGGAGGGTCATCAGGATTTTTGTGTACCTTTGGTATACCAAAAATACAAGGCACTTTGGGTTGTTCAACATGTAAATAATTATATTTTTCCAGATCCATAAGCCCCTCTAAAACTAAATCATTCAAACAGAGAGAAAGTTTTTTATAAGCAATATGAATTTCATTCATAGACACTCTTTCATAGGTATATTGGTCATTTAACAAATCAAACATTTTTGCCTCATAATTAATATGATCCATAAAATCCCCCCCACCTCCCTTATCAGGCTTCATGATTCTAAGATTTTTATTCTCTCTACATAAACTGAGTGTATGCATTTCTTACGTAGAAAGGTTTGGACTAACCTTGTTGTACTTAAGTTTATCGCTTAGCTCCTTTTCAACCAAAACCTCAAAATTCCTAAGCTGGGGGTGAAGGGGCGGATTGAACATACTCTTCTTTGTTAAAACAGTGGTATTTTTTTCTTATATTACCATTAAAAAATACCTCTAAATTTTTCTGCCTAATAAAAGTTTAAAATCCGCTAATAACTTCACTATATTGGCCTTAACGTTAGGAATAAAAGTAAAACCTTTAGTAAATAAGTTGAAATGACCCTTAGTAATGGGAGTAAGGGTATAATTAAAAATGTGAAAACCATTGTAACTAAACATACATTTATTAATCACTATTTCATCTGAAGGAATTACCTCCATGGTACTTTTTGAATAACCGTACCCATAGTCTACTGGGTCCTTGTTCTTGAGTCTCTCTGATCTCCTTGGGGAGGGAAACTCTAAAGGGTCATGTATGTCATAACTATTAAACTGAGTTTCAGCTGGTAAATTGTCATACCCCATGTCTCTTTCACCTCTATACTCATGTGGTTTGTTGTGAAAATTACCCCATGTTTTCTTTGGTTTAGGGTATTGTGTATTATTTTTGTACTCCTTTACATCCCTTTCCACCTTTCTAAATTTTCTTTCATAAATCCTACTACATTTGACTTCTACATCTTTCAACATTTCATGATGTTTAACTCTTTCACACTCAATGCCAAACATTAAATCAGTGACAATCTTATTAATAATTTCAATCTGAGAAAATATTTTATCCATTTCCAACTCATTGTTTCTAATTATAGCCTTCATAATTTCAAACCCACATTTATCAAATGCACAAATAAGGTCCTTATGAAAGTCTGAGTTTTCCACAACATTGTTGGGGTATTTACACACCCGAAGACCTTTAGGAATAATGTTCAGTTGCAAACAATGTTTAAGATACATGTTGTCCATTTCCAATGCTTTAAACTTATAAAGCATATTATCCAAATCTGAAATTAAAGTGGTGTAGCTACCACTATAATTATTGTGTTGAGGTATAGGCATCTGTTTAAAATCAAGTTTAAAATCGAGAATATCTTTAAACTGGGACAGTACATGTATTATTTTGATGTACAACACCCGTTGAAGTTGCAATACTTCCATTGCTTCCATTCACAGGTTTCAAAACTGAAGTTCCAGATGAACTTGCTGGTAAAGAAATATTAGGAAAACCATCCAAGCTTTTACGATGAGGCTGGACACCCTGGCCATGCTGTGAATCCAATTGGGAAACGGTTCCTTCATTCGAAGCTGAACCGGCGAGTCTCTCCTGGTTACAGGGAATCGAAGATAAAGTTTGTGTTAAGGGTGTAAGCAAGCCCACAAGTTGGGATATCTGACCTATGAGCTTCCGAAGCTTGCCCAGTTTACCTCCTTTAAATGCAGTTGCAGTTGTTTCAATAACAGAAGTGTCCGATGCTGAGGATTCCATGACCACACAAAAAATCAATAAACCAAAAATGTGGTCTGAGTGCCCAAGATAAAAACTGGTAAACCTGAAGTAAGGCACACACGAAGCTCAGCAAAATGGACAACTGCTTTAATGAACAAGCACAAAAACAATCCACAGCAAGCTAAATTACAGCAGCACAGCACAGCAAACGAAATTGCAAAGCACAAGCAAGAGCACAATAACACTGTAAAGTTAATCCACATACGTTTTCATCACAATAACTTCATCAGATACCTAACCTCTCTTCCTTTGATGAATAAATAAACTAATCTAATTCAAATGAACCAATGAGTGAACAAATTCAATTACACATACAAAATGCATTAAAACACATGAACCTTAAAGGTGAATGAATCTAAAAGTTAAAACCAAAAGTATATACAATAAATAGATATAATAAATAGATATGTATACATATTTTGTTATATAAAATGCTTCAAACATAAACCTTAGTTAAAATTGATTTGTTAAATATAAGTATCACCAGCAGAAACCTGAAATGCTTCTAAAAATGTTTTTTTTCAAAAGCAGAAGCTAAATTGAATCCAAAATACAATGAAATAGCACCATCTTGTGGGAATTAAATTAAATGCATTTTCATCTTGTTAAAAGATAAATACATATATTATTATTAAAATAAACCATAAAATGCTTGCATATATAATATATAAAATTATTTAAAAATAGAAATAGAAATATTATAATAATAACATACTATAATTTAGCTGATCTGAATTTCAGCACAGGTTTCAAGGATAACATTTAATTTAAACCAGGGGCAGAACTTGCATCAAGAATAATTTGCCAATATAGCTCCCTGTATTCCAACCGAGTCTCCCAAGGCCCTCCCCTAGGGTCTCGTGGATCTACTTCTATGACAAAAAAACTGAAGTTTAGCTTTGCCACAATTGTTTTGATGTTTAAACAGAGCATTATTATCTTTTATTTTCCTTATTTCATATAAATGCTCATAAAATCTCTGCCTCAATTTCCTCTCGGTCTTGCCAACTTAAAAAGAGTCACAGATTTCACATGTAGCAATAGAAATCACTCCTGTGGTATTACAGTTGGCAAAACTATGAGTAGCAATATACTTGTTCCTCTTTTTCAAAAGAATAGAATCACCTTCCTTGATGTTAATGCCCGCATTTTCATGTCCTTTTTTTGTTATTGTTGTTAGAGGAGTTAAGGAAGTTTGTCCCTTCCAATATATTCTTGATGTTACATTCCTTCCTATATACACATTTAAATGGATTTTCAAAGATATAATTTAAATCAGACAAACTAGCAATTTTTTTTCATTCTTTACTAAGAATACTTCTTACCAGATTACTCTCCCCATCAAAAGTGGTAAACATGGCAGAATGAAAACCTTTTTCTAAAGTTGTGGCAATAGCAGTGTTTGCATCAATATTTTGTACTTCCAATGTAGGTAGGGGTACACCCAAAATTGGAGCAAATCTTCCTGTTCTTCCTTACTTAACCTCTACAATAACTGATGTTAGGAGATCTAATGGGTAACCCCTTGCTCCAAACATACTCTTAATAAATTCACATTCAGTATTAAAATCTAGATCGTCTGATGTCATCCTACTAGCTCTCACCAACTGACCTTTAACTATTGCTCTTTTTTGAAAATGTGGATGAGAGCTTGTATAATGCAAGTAAGCATTAGAAAACGTATCTTTTCTAAACATTTTTGATTTAAAACCTTCCCCCATTCTCTGTATATTTTCATCTAAAAAACACAATTCAACTTCATGTAGTTTATAGGTGAATTTTAAAAAATGAGTTGTATTTGAAATATAATCAAAAAATTCCATGAATTCTTCCAGGGTATTGTTCCAAAAAAGACAAAACATCATCCAGGAAGCACCCATCGTAGTTCCAGTTTTGTTTAAAATTAGAATTGTGAACAATTACTTTCTTCCCAATACAATAAAATAATGTTGGCATATGTAGGTGCACAATGGGCACCCAGAGCTACGCCTTTAGATTGTCTAAAATATTTCCCTTGGAAAAATATAAAATTATTGTTTAAAATCAATTCCATTAAAACAAGGCATGTACAAAATACCTTAAAAAATATCATTCTTGCTTCCCAAAAACTCTTCAAACCAAACTAAACCTATCTCGTGAGGAATACATGTAAAAAGGTCCATAACATCCAAAGTGATAAAACTAGAGGTGTCAACCTGATTAGAATTATTAATATGCCTTAAAAAATCCCAAGAATCCTTTAACACATTAGAATGTTCCATCACCACATTCTTGAGATGTACAGCTATATATTTTGCCAGTGGAGCAGTAATAGAACCCTCCGCAGATAAAACAGATCTGAGAGGAGGGTCATCAGGATTTTTGTGGACCTTTGGTATACCAAAAATACAAGGCACTTTGGGTTGTTTAACATGTAAATAATTATATGTTTCCAGATCCATAAGCCCCTCTAAAACTAAATCATTCAAACAGAGGGAAAGTTTTTTATAAGCAATATGAATTTCATTCATAGACACTATCTCATAGGTATATTGGTCATTTAACAAATCAAACATTTTTGCCTCATAATTAATATGATCCATAAATTCCACCCCACCTCCCTTATCAGGCTTCATGATTCTAAGATTTTTATTCTCTCTACATAAACTGAGTGTATGCATTTCTTACGTAGAAAGGTTTGGACTAACCTTGTTGTACTTAAGTTTATCTCTTAGCTACTTTTCAACCAATACCGCAAAATTCCTAAGCTGGGGGTGAAGGGGCGGATTGAACATACTCTTCTTTGTTAAAACAGTGGTATTTTTTCTTATATTACCATTAAAAATACCTCTAAATTTTTCTGCCTAATAAAAAGTTTAAAACCCACTAATAACTTCACTATATTGGCCTTAACGTTAGGAATAAAAGTAAAACCTTTAGTAAATAAGTTGAAATGACCCTTAGAAATGGGAGTAAGGGTATAATTAAAAATGTGAAAACCATTGCAACTAAACATACATTTATTAATCACTATTTCATCTGAAGGAATTACCTCCATGGTACCTTTTGACCCCTCTGGTTCTGATAACCATACCCATAGTCTACTGGGTCCTTGTTCTTGAGTCTCTCTGATCTCCTTGGGGAGAGAAACGCTAAAGGGTCATGTATGTCATAACTATTAAACTGAGTTTCAGCTGGTAAATTGTCATACCCCATGTCTCTTTCACCTCTATACTCATGTGGTTTGTTGTGAAAATTACCCCATGTATTCTTTGGTTAAGGGTATTGTGTATTATTTTTGTACTCCTTTACATCCCTTTCCACCTTTCTAAATTTTCTTTCATAAATCCTAGTACATTTTACTTCTACATCTTTCAACATTTCATGATGTTTAACTCTTTCACACTCAATGCCAAACATTAAATCAGTGAAAATCGTATTATTAATAATTTCAATCTAAAAAACATTTTATCCATTTCCAACTCATTGTTTCTAATTATAGCCTTCATAATTTCAAACCCACATTTATCAAATGCACAAATAAGGTCCTTATGAAAGTCTGAGTTTTCCACCAAATTGTTGGGGTATTTACACACCTGAAGACCTTTAGGAATAATGTTCAATTGCAAACAATGTTTAAGATACATGTCCATTTCCAATGCTTTAAACTTATAAAGCATATTATCCAAATCTGAAATTAAAGTGGTGTAGCTACCACTATAATTACTGTTTTGAGGTATAGGCATCTGTTTAAAATCAATTTTAAAATCAAGAATATCTTTAAACTGGAACAGTACATGTATTATTTTGATGTACAACACCCATTGAAGTTGCAATACTTCCACTGCTTCAATTCACAGGTTTCAAAATTGAAGTTCCAGATGAACTGCTGGTAAAGAAATATTAGGAAAACCATCCAAGCTTTTACGATGAGGCTGGACACCCTGGCCATGCTGTGAATCCAATTGGGAAATGGTTCCTTCATTCGAAGCTGAACAGGCGAGTCTCTCCTGGTTACAGGGAATCGAAGATAAAGTTTGTGTTAAGGGTGTAAGCAAGCCCACAAGTTGGGATATCTGACCTACGAGCTTCCGAAGCTTGCCCAGTTCACCTCCTTTAAATGCAGTTGCAGTTGTTTCAATAACAGAAGCGTCCGATGCTGAGGATTCCATGACCACAAAAAAAATCAAAAAACCAAACCAGTGGTATGATTGCCCAAGATAAAAACTGGTAAACCTAAAGTAAGGCACACACAGAGCTCAGCAAAATGGACAACTGCTTTAATGAACAAGCACAAAAACAATCCACGGCAAGCTAAATTACAGCAGCACAGCACAGCAAACGAAATTGCAAAGCACAAGCAACAGCACAATAACGCTGTAAAGTTAATCCGCATACGTTTTCATCACAATAACTTCATCAGATACCTAACCGCTCTTCCTTTGATGAATAAATAAACTAATATAATTCAAATGAACCAATGAGTGAACAAATTCAATTACACATGCAAAATGCATTAAAACACATGAACCTTAAAGGTGAATGAATCCAAAAGTTAAAACCAAAAGTATATATAATAAATAGATATAATAAATAGATATGTATACATATTTTGTTATATAAAATGCTTCAAACATAAACCTTAGTTAAAATTGCTTTGTTAAATATAAGTATTACCAGCAGAAACCTGAAATGCTTCTAAAAATGTTTTTTCAAAAGCAGAAGCTAAATTGAATCCAAAATACAGTGAAATAGCACCATCTTGTGGAAATTAAATTAAATGCATTTTCATCTTGTTAAAAGATAAATACATATATTATTATTAAAATAAACCAAAAAATGCTTGCATATATAATATATAAAATTATTTAAAAATAGAAATAGAAATATTATAATAATAACATACTATAATTTAGCTGATCTCAATTTTAGCACAGGTTTCAAGGATAACATTTAATTTAAACCAGGGGCAGAACTTGCATCAAGAATAATTTGCCAATATAGCTCCCTATATTCCAACCGAGTCTCCCAAGGCCCTCCCCTAGGGTCTCATGGGACTACTTCTATGACTACTTCTATGACAAAAAACTGAAATTTAGCTTTGCCACAATTGTTTTGATGTTTAAACAGAGTTGGTGAATCTGGGAATTCTGAGGCAATGTTACAATTGCCTCATGTACACGGACAACCCTCTCCTCCTCCCACATAACACTAACACTTGCGAGAGCTGGAGGCTGAGCTCTCTCAACTCAGGACTGGCAAGACCAGGCAGGAGGAGAAGGCAACTACACACACCACAATACAAGTCTCACATAACTCAACCACACCACTGAATCAAACACATAAACACACTAAGACATACTCAGAGGCTCTGAGTAAAAATTTACCTAAACAGCAAAGGCCTCCAAAGCAGACACCCAAGCAACTGCAAACTCAAGACACCACACAAACAACACATAAAAAACAAAATCAGTGTGCAAAGCAGTCACTGCCCTTAAGGCCAAATACAACACCAAACATACTTGTCATAGGTGACTCCATAGTCAGACACACTGACATCCCACTCACCAGGCTGAACAAGGAGAAGGTCACGGTAAGCTGCCTATCGGGTGCTAGAATCCGCCACATAACACAAGCACTCAGGTCACTCCACGGCAAGTACAAGTATGACACAGTCATTGTCCATGCTGGTGTGAACGACCTGAGACCTACCTCCCTGGACTACATGAAAAGACGTGAGGAGCTCGCTGATTATGTAGCCCAGGCAGGTATGACCCTGACCCTGAGCAGTATCCTTCCTTCACCACAAATGATGCCACAATATAGTGACAAGATGATCAGCTTTAACAATTGGCTTAATTTCTGGTGTCATTCAAAGGGGATCCAGTGTCTGTCTGCTTGGGATGACATGCTTGACAAGCCACGCTGCTTCATGAGGGACGGCTTGCACCTGTCACCCTGGGATTCGGATATTGGCTAAGGCTCTTGCCACCCCATAGTGCCTTTTTAGGCAAGGCTCAAATTCTAAACCTACCACCCTAGAAAACAAAAGCGGAAGAAACTAAGGGTAATGCTGCTCAATGCCAGAAGTCTAAATCTCAAAATGCACGCCTCGAGGCCCTTCTCAGTATGGAGAACATCGATGTCTGTGCTGTGACTGAAACCTGGTTCAAGGCTCCTGAGAGCACCCGGCACTATCAGGTTTTACCTCATATCATGCTTTCCGCCCCAAAACCCGGACCATACCACAAAAGGAGGGTGTATCCATATTCATCAAGGATACCCACACCTCCAGGTTGGCTACGCCAAGCATCGGAAACCATCCAGGTGCAATTAACCATAGGCAAAACTGCTCTACAATTTGTAGCATGCTACAGGCCACCCTCTCAAACTCAGGAAACCCACACAGCCTTCCTGAAGACACTGGAGGGTATAAATGTATCACCAAACACCATCATATTGGGTGGCTTCAACTACCTGAATATAGACTGGGAACATTACTCAAGCCCCAACTTTCTAGCCCAAAGGTTCCTGGAGTTCATAAATTCAAATGCCATGGAACAACTAGTCACCGTTCCCACAAGAGGAGAAAATATACTAGATCTCATCATCACAAACATGGGGACAAAATGCTCCACACTGGAAGTATATCCCTCTTTGGTGAGATCAGATCATAATCTAATCTCACTAGAAATCCACATCCCACCCCCACCCCAAACAAAAAAGACCACAGTGAAGAACTTCTCTAAAGCAAACTTCACACTACTCAAGACAGGTGTGGTATCCTTCAAGGCACCCGTGCCAATGGAAACCTCAACCCAAGCTGGAAGCCCTTACAAATGCCTTCTATGAACACCTTCAGGACTGCATGGATCAGGCAATCCCAAATAAAACCAAGACTCTTTTCACCAAGGGCAAACATCCAGTCTCGTGGACCCCAGCCATAAACAAACTTTACAATAAGAGGAGAAAGCTATTACATGATAGAGCAAAATCCCAAAAAGGGAAGGCATCTTTGATCAGTACTAGCAAGAAACTACGATCCCTCATAAAATCATCAAAGGCCAACTTTGAGAAAAAAATTGCCATAGATTCAAAAGACAATCATAAGGCCTTCTTCAGCTATGTCAGAAACCTGGGTGGAAACTCCCAGATATGCTCAGAATTAGTCCAAAATGATACAAAAATCACTGAGCCCATAGACATTGCCAACATACTGGCAGACAGGTTCAGCGCAAACTTCATCCCCCTCTCCCCCCCAAAAGGAGAGATAACTATCCCAACAGAGTGTAGCCTCCCAGACATCTCAAATGCGCAGGTGAAAGCTGCTCTTTCTAAAGCTAAAAACACAGCATCAATGGGACCGGATGGTGTCCCTGGCTGTGTGCTACATGAACTCAATGAAGAACTAAACCCGCACATAAGGCAGCTGTTTAATCTTAGCCTTACCACAGGATATGTGCCCAAGGAGTGGCATACGGCAGCTGTGGTCCCACTCCACAAAGGTGGTGCCTCTATGGACCCTGGTAATTACCGCCCCATAAGCTTAACAAGCCTGGTCTGTAAAGCTATGGAGAGGATCATAATGGAACTCATAAACAAGGACATAGGGGACTTGCAGACCTTGGACCCAACCCAGGTTGGCTTTGTCAAGGGCAGATCTTGCCTTTTGAACCTGGTCGACTTCTTCGAAACAGTTACCAAGGCCATTGATGAGGGAAAGGCAGTCCATACAGCCTACCTTGACCTTGCAAAAGCTTTCGACACAATACCCCACTCGGGTATCATAGAGAAACTTACCAGCTTAAATGTAAACCCATATGTCACAAGATGGGTTGCAAACTGGCTAAAGGACAGAACCCACAGGGTTAGAGTTGCTGGAGCCATGTCAGACTCCAAGCGGTTACAAGTGGTGTCCCACAGGGCTCAGTCCTTGGCCCCTATTGTTCGGCATCTACTTCTCAGAAGTACAGGCAAACATAGGAGGACTATGGCTGACAAAGTTTGCGGATGACTGCAAACTGGGTGCCATAGTGGATAGTACATCGGACACAGACATCCTTCAGAGGGGTCTCGCAGAAACTGATAGCTGGTGCCAGAGCCATGGCCTGAAGTTAAACACAAAAAAGTGTATAGTCATACCCTTCGGGAAAAACAAGGTAACCCCAAGCTACCATATAGGTGGCAACCCATTAAGCACAGAAGAGGTTATCAGGGACCTGGGTACCCAGGTTGACAGTGGCCTCTCGTTTGACACTCACGTTGCTAAAGTGGTTTGAAAGACCTTCTACATTGCCCATCTGATCATGAAGGGATTCACATCCAGATCAAGTGAGGTCATTGTTCCCCTGTACTCTTCACTTATCAGACCAATGATCAAGTACAATGCCCCATTCGGGATGTATCTCACCCGACACCTGCAGCAATTGGAGAGACCCCAAAGTTCCTCACCAAAAGGATAAAGGGACTCCAAAACCTGTCATATACTGCCAGACTGAAGAAACTCCAACTCTATTCAGTTGCATACTGTCTGCTCAGAGGTGACCTGTGCCTGACATACAAGGCCATGACCAACCCGGAATTAATGGACATGCTCCACCTCAAAAAATCCAAATCCACCAGAACCACTAGAGCAAGTGACTTAAACCTTAGCACGGATATAAATAGGACGTGCTGGAGGGATAGATTTATCACCCAGAGACTCCCCATGCTGTGGAATAAAATCCTGGTCCATGTGAGGCAGAGCACCTCGCTGGCTCTGTTCAAGGAAAATCTTGACCGGTGGATGGGAGAGCGTAGGTTTACCCCAGGAATCATCTCTGTGTCACTGCTGGACAGAGGCACAACAAACTAATGGGCACATTATTTCTAACATAAGGGGTGGCGTAAGCCACATAACTTTGGGCTAGGCTTATAAATGCCTTAGGGCAGATAGCCCAGTATAAACCTATGAACCTATGAACCTATAAATGCTCGTAAATTCTCTGCCTCAATTTCCTCTCGGTCTTGCCAATGTAAAAAGAGTCACAGATTTCACATGTAGCAATATAAATCACTCCTGTGGTATTACAGTTGGCAAAAATATGAGTAGTAATATACTTGTTCCTCTTTTTCAAAAGAATAGAATCACCTTCCTTGATGTTAATGCAATAAGGGCAACACCCGCATTTTCACGTCCCTTTTTTGTTATTGTTGTTAGTGGAGTTAAGGAAGCTTGTCCCTTCCAGTATATTCTTGATGTTACGTCCCTTCCTATATACACATTTAAATGGATTTTCAAACATATGATTTAAATCATCAAACTAGCATTTTTTTCCATTCTTTACTAAGAATACTTCTCACCAGATTACTCTCCCCATCAAAAGTGGTAAACAGGGCAGAATGAAAACCTTTTTCCGAAAGTTTTGGCAATAGCAGTGTTTGCCTCAATATTTTGTACTTCCAATGTAGGTAGGGGTACACCCAAAATTGGAGCAAATCATCCTGTTCTTCCTTACTTAACCTCTACAATAACTGACGTTAGGAGATCTATTGGGTACCCCCTTGCTCCAAACATACTCTTAATAAATTCACATTCAGTATTAAAATCCAAGTCGTCTGACGTCATCCTACTGGCTCTCACCAACTGACCTTTAACTATTGCTTTTTTTGAAAATGTGGATGAGAGCTTGTATAATGCAAGTAAGCATTAGAAAACGTATCTTTTCTAAAAATTTTTTATTTAAAACCTTCCCCCATTCTCTGAAAATTTACATCTAAAAATACAATTCAACTTCATCTACTTTATAGGTGAATTTTAAAAATTAGTTGTATGAAATATAATCAAAAAATTCCATGAATTTTTCCAGGGTATTGTTCCAAAAAAGACAAAACATCATCTAGGAAGCACCCATCGTAGTTCCAGTATTGTTTAAAATTAGAATTGTGAACAATTTTTTCTTCCCAATACAATAAAATGATGTTGGCATATGTAGGTGCACAATGGGCACCCAGAGCTACGCCTTTAGATTGTCTAAAATATTCCCCTTGGAAGAATATAAAATTATTGTTTAAAATCAATTCCATTAAAACAAGGCATGTACGAAATACCTTAAAAAATATTATTCTTGCTTCCCAAAAACTCTTCAAACCAAACTAAACCTATCTCATCAGGAATACACGTAAAAAGGTCCATAACATCCAAAGTGATAAAACTAGAGGTGTCAACCTGATTAGAATTATTAACATAGGTTCATAGGTTCATAGGTTCATACTAGGCTATCTGCCCAGGGGCATTTATAAGCCTAGCCCATAGTTATGTGGCTTTCGCCACCCCTTTTAGTTTGAAGAAAACTATGCCTATTATTTTGCTGTGCCTCTGTCAAGCAGTGACACTGAAGTAATCCCTGGGGTATATCTGCGATCTCCCATCCATTGGTCAAGATTCCTCTTGAACAAGGCCAGCGAGGTGCTCTGCCTCACATGTACCGGGATTTTGTTCCACAGCATAGGGAGTCTCTGGGTGATGAATCTTTCCCTCCAGCACGTTCTATTAATAACCGTGTCAAGGTTTAAGTCTCCCGCCCTTGTGGTTCTGAGGGATCTAGATTTTTTGAGGTGAAGCATATTCATCAAATCTGGGTTTGACATGGCCTTGTATGTCAGGCACAGGTCACCTCTGAGCAAGCGGTATGTGACTGAATAGAGCTGGAGTTCTTTCAGTCGGGCAGCATAAGACATATTTTTGAGACCCTTTATCCTTTTGGTGAGGAACTTTTGGGGCCTTTCCAGCTGCTGCAGGTGTCAGGTCAGATGCATTCCGAATGGGGCATTGTACTCAATCATTGGTCTAATGAGTGATGAGTACAGGGGGACGATGACCTCCTTTGATCTAGATGTGAATCCCTTCATGATCAGGTGGGCAATGTAGAAGGTCTTCCTAACTACTTTAGCAATGTGAGTGTCAAACGAAAGGTTACTGTCAACCTGGGTCCCCAGATCCCTGATAACTTCTTCTGTGCTCAGTGGATTGCCACCTATATGGTAACTAGGGGTAACCTTGTTTTTCCCGAAGGGTATGACTATGCATTTCTTGGCGTTTAACTTTAGGCCATGGCTCTGGCACCAGTTATCCGTTTCTGTGAGGCCCTTCTGAAGGATATCTGTGTCAGATGTGTTTTCGACTATGGCGCCCAGTTTGCAGTCATCTGCAAACTTTGTCAGCCATAACCCTCCTGTGTTTGCTTGTACTTCAGAAAAGTAGATGCCGAACAAGAGTGGACCCAGGACTGAGCCCTGTGGGACACCACTTGTGACCGGCTTTGAGTCTGACATGGCGCCAGCAACTCTGACCCTGTGGGTTCTGTCACTTAGCCAGTTTGCAACCCATCTTGTGATGTATGGTTTACATTCAAGCTGATGAGTTTTTCGATGATACCTGAGTGGGTTATTGTGTTGAAGGCCTTTGCCAGGTCGAGGTAGGCGGTATGGACTGCCTTACCCTCATCAATGGCCTTGGTGACTGTTTCGAAAAAGTCAACCAAGTTTAAAAGGCATGATCTGCCTTTGACAAAGCCAAACTGGGTTGGATCCAAGGTCTGCAAGTTCCCTATGTCTTTATTTATGAGTTCCATTATGATCCTCTCCATGGCTTTGCAGATAAGGCTTGTCAAGCTAATGGGACGGTAATTTCCAGGGTCGGTGGAGGCACCACCCTTGTGCAGTGGGACCACAGTCACCATGCGCCACTCCTTGGGTACGTATCCTGAGGTGAGGCTAAGATTAAACAGCTGTCCTAACTGCAGGTTTAATTCCTCATTGAGTTCGTGGAGCACACAGCCGGGGACACCATTCGGTCCCATGGATGCTGTGTTTTTTGCCTTGGAGAGAGCAGTTTTCACCTGGGCTTTAGAGATGTTTGGGGGGCTACAATCCTCTGGTATAGATATCTCTCCTTTTGGGGGAGAGTTAGCACTGAACCTGTCAGCCAGTATGTTGGCAATGTCTGTAGGTTCAGTAATCTTCACATCATTTTGAACTAATTCTGAGCATATCTGGGAGTTTCCTCCTAGGTTTCTAAGATAGCTAAAGAAGGCCTTATGATTGTCTTTTGAGTCCTTGGCGATTTTTCTCTCAAAATTTGCCTTGGATGATTTTATGAGAGCTCTTTTTTTACTTATAATGATCAAAGGTGTCTTACCTTTCAAGGATTTTGCTCTATCTTGTAGTAGCTTCCTCCTTTTGTTGTAGAGCTTGTTTATGGCTGGGGTCCACCAGACTGGACGCTTGCCTTTGGTACAGAGTGTCTTAGTTTTGTTTGGGATTGCCTGATCCATGCAGTCCTGTAGGTGCTGGTAGAAGGCATTTGTAAGTGATTCAGCGGTTTGAGTAATGTTTACCACCGGCTCAGGGGCCTTAAAGGAGACCACACTAGTTTTTAGAAGTGTGAAGTCGGCTTTTGAGAAGTTTTTCACTGTGGTCTTTTTTATTTCAGGTGGGGGCGGGATGAGGACCTCCAGCGAGATTAGTTTATGATCTGATTTCACCAGTGAGGGGTATACTTCCGGTGTTGAACATTTTGATCCCATGTTCATGATGATGAGATCAAGTATGTTTTCTCCTCTTGTGGGGATGGTGACTAGTTGTTCCATGGCATTTGAGTTTATGAACTCCAGGAACCTTTGGGCTAGAGTCTTTGGGCTTGAGTAGTGTTCCCAGTCTATATTAGGGTAGTTGAAGTCACCTAGTATGATGGTGTTTGGAGATACATTTATCCCCTCCAGTGTTTTCAGGAAGGCCATGTGAGGTTCCTGAGTTTGAGAGGGTGGCCTGTAACATGCTACAAATTGCAGAGCAGTCTTGCCTATGGTTAATTGCATCTGGATGGTCTCCGATGCATCATGTGTTGCCACCAACCTTGAGGTGTGGGTGTCCTTTATGAATATGGACACCCCCCCTCCTTTCTTGGTGTTGTCCAGATTTTGTGGCCGGAACGCATGATATGAGGTAAAACCTGATAGTGCTGGGGTGCTCTCAGGAGCCTTGAACCAGGTTTCTGTCACAGTACAGACATCGATGTTCTCCATACTGAGAAGGGCCTCGAGTGCGTGCATCTTGAGATTGAGACTTCTGGCACTGAGCAGCATTACCCTTAGTTTTTTTCCTTTTTTGTGTTCTAGGGTGGTAGGTTTAGAATTTGAGCCTTGCCTAAAAAAGGCACTATGGGGGTGGCAAAAGTCTTTGCCAATATCCGGAAGCCCAGGGGTGACAGGTGCAAGCCGTCCCTTGCGAAGCAGCGTGGCTTGTTCAGCATGTCGTCCCAGGCAGACAGACACTGGATCCCCTTTGAATGACACCAGAATTTAAGCCAATTATTAAAGTTGATCATCTTATCACTGTATTGTGGCATCATTCTAGGTGAGGGTAGGATACTGCTCAAGGTCAGGGTCATACCTGCCTGGGCTACATAATCAGAGAGCTCCTCAATGTCTCTTTTCATGTAGTCCAAGGAGGTACGTCTCAGGTCGTTGACACCAGCGTGGACAATGACTGAGTCGTACTTGTACCTGCTGTTGAGAGACCTGAGTGCTTGCGTTATGTGGCGGATTCTAGCGCCCGACAGGCAGCTTACTGTGACCTTCTCCTTACTCAGTCTGGTGAGCGGGACGTCAGTGTGTCTGACTATGGAGTTACCAATGACGAGTGTGTCTGGCATTGTGTTTGGCCTTAAGGGCTGTGACTGTTTGACACTCTGACTGTGTGGTTTATGTGTTGCATGTGTTGAGTCCTGAGGTGGTAGTTGTTTGGGTGTCTGCTTTGGTGGCCTCTGCTGTTTTGGTAGATTTTTGATCAGAGCCTCCGAGTATGTCTTTGTGTGATTATGTGTGTGATTTGAAGTTGTGATGGTACTATGTGTGACTGGGTATGTAGTGTGTGTGGTTTCCCTCTCCTCCTGTCTGGTCTTGCCAGTCCTACGTTGAGAGAGCTCAGCCTCCAGTTTGGACGTATAGTTGCATCTCTCGCATGCATTTGTGTTTTGTGGGAGAAGGAGAGGGTTGTCTGTGTACATGAGGCAATTGTAACATTGCCTCAATATTCCCAGGTTCACCAGCTGAGCAGGAGAGGACACTAGCAACTGATCCCTCGACATGCTAGAAGGAATAGATAAAAAAAACTTACAAAGGACTCCGGGGGATGTGGGTTCTAGGCTGGTGGAGTACTATCTATAATAAAAGTGCTTTATCAAGGTGAAAGTACTGTAGGAGCAAGTGCTAGGCTTTTACAGATAGAGAATAGTCTACTTGGGAATCAAGTAGAGATGAACTTTTTAGTTATAGGATACGCTGGTTAGATTAGCAGTACAGTTCGAGGAAGGTAGTTTTAAGGGAAAATTTGAAGAGTGGAATTTAGGTAGCCCAAATAGTTTAACCGCCGCTGCTCTTGTGTGCAACAGTGGCAACTCCGCGCTAAATCGCGCTAAATCACGCTAACGCGCGTTTAGCGTGTTTTATATCAGGGGGCTGAAAAAAGCTAGGAACTGGCCCAAAACGACCAATGGACTACAAGTTACTGGCTGAAACCTCACTAAACTGGACCAACAGGCAGCTCAATGTTTCCCACTCCCACTGGTAAGCAAGGGAATTTCCTCTCTTCCAAATTAGGCAAAGAATCAGTAACAGGAACTACAACAAAAGTCCAGGGATCAGCAACTCTGAAACTGGACTACTCTAGCTCAGTAAGGCGGGAAAACAAGAGATATATTTTTTTTTTTTTTCAGAAAACAAGGAGAAACAGAACAGTAGACACTATAAATGCTATAAATCGGCTATCGCACTTTAGTGTGTAGCCTACAGAAACAATTTGCAACAATTACAGATTTAAAAGTAATAATTTGAGATTTCAAGTGCAATAACAATATATATGCAGAAAAACAGTTACAATATATCAGCAAAGCAGGCGAAATACAGTCGCTAGGTAATTTGAAGTGGGAAAGCCACAAAAAGTATACTTAAATCAGGTAAAGTCACTTTTTTAGCTCTCTGAAGCTTGGATGCCTTAAAAAAAACAAGAATCCTTTAACACATTAGGATGTTCCATCACCACGTTCTTGAGATGTACAGATACATATTTTGCCAATGGAGCAGTAATAGAACCCTCCGCAGATACAACAGATCTGAGAGGAGGGTCATCAGGATTTTTGTGGACCTTTGGTATACCAACAATACAAGGCACTTTGGGTTGTTCAACATGTAAATAATTATATGTTTCCAGATCCATAAGCCCCTCTAAAACTAAATCATTCAAACAGAGGGAAAGTTTTTTGTAAGCAATATGAATTTCATTCATAGACACTCTCTCATAGGTATATTGGTCATTAAAAAATCAAACATTTTTGCATCATAATTAATATGATCCATAAAATCCACCCCACCTCCCTTATCAGGCTTCATGATTCTAAGATTTTTATTCTCTCTACATAAACTGAGTGTATGCATTTCTTACGTAGAAAGGTTTGGACTAACCTTGTTGTACTTAAGTTTATCTCTTAGCTCCTTTTCAACCAAAACCTCAAAATTCCTAAGCTGGGAGTGAAGGGGCGGATTGAACATAATCTTCTTTGTTAAAACAGTGGTATTTTTTCTTATATTACCATTAAAAAATACATCTAAATTTTTCTGTCTAAAAAAAAGTTTAAAATCCACTAATAACTTCACTATATTGGCCTTAACGTTAGGAATAAAAGTAAAACCTTTAGTAAATAAGTTGAAATGACCCTTAGTAATGGGAATAAGGGTATAATTAAAAATGTGAAAACCATTGCAACTAAACATACATTTATTAATCACTATTTCATCTGAAGGAATTACCTCCATGGTACATTTTGACCCCTCCGGTTCTGATAACCGTATCCATAGTCTACTGGGTCCTTGTTCTTGAGTCTCTCTGATCTCCTTGGGGAGGGAAACTCTAAAGGGTCATGTATGTCATAACTATTAAACTGAGTTTCAGCTGGTAAATTGTCATACCCCATGTCTCTTTCACCTCTATACTCATGTGGTTTGTTGTGAAAATTACCCAATGTATTCTTTGGTTTAGGGTATTGTGTATTATTTTTGTACTCCTTTACATCCCTTTCCACCTTTCTAAATTTTCTTTCATAAATCCTAATACATTTTACTTCTACATCTTTCAACATTTCATGATGTTTAACTCTTTTACACTCAATGCCAAACATTAAATCAGTGAAAATCGTATTATTAATAATTTCAGTCTGAGAAAACATTTTATCCATTTCCAGCTCATTGTTTCTAATTATAGCCTTCATAATTTCAAACCCACATTTATCAAATGCACAAATAAGGTCCTTATGAAAGTCTGAGTTTTCCACAACATTGTTGGGGTATTTACACACCCGAAGACCTTTAGGAATAATGCTCAATTGCAAACAATGCTTAAGATACATGTTGTCCATTTCCAATGCTTTAAACTTATAAAGCATATTATCCAAATCCGAAATTAAAGTGGTGTAGCTACCACTATAATTATTGTGTTGAGGTACAGGCATCTGTTTAAAATCAAGTTTAAAATCAAGAATATCTTTAAACTGGAACAGTACGTGTATTGTTTTGATGTACAACACCCATTGAAGTTGCAATACTTCCATTGCTTCCATTCACAGGTTTCAAAACTGAAGTTCCAGATGAACTTGCTGGTAAAGAAATATTAGGAAAACCATCCAAGCTTTTACGATGAGGCTGGACACCCTGGCCATGCTGTGAATCCAATTGGGAAACGGTTCCTTCATTCGAAGCTGAACCAGCGAGTCTCTCCTGGTTACAGGGAATCGAAGATAAAGTTTGTGTTAAGGGTGTAAGCAAGCCCACAAGTTGGGATATCTGACCTACGAGCTTCTGAAGCTTGCCCAGTTTACCTCCTTTAAATACAGTTGCAGTTGTTTCAATAAAATAAGTGTCCGATGCTGAGGATTCCATGACCACACAAAAAATCAATAAACCAAACCAGTGGTCTGATTGCCCAAGATAAAAACTGGTAAACCTGAAGTAAGGCACACACAGAGCTCAGCAAAATGGAAAACTGCTTTAATGAACAGGCACAAAAACAATCCACAGCAAGCTAAATTACAGCAGCACAGCACAGCAAACGAAATTGCAAAGCACAAGCAACAGCACAATAACACTGTAAAGTTAATCCACATACGTTTTCATCACAATAACTTCATCAGATACCTAACCTCTCTTCCTTTGATGAATAAACAAATCTAATTCAAATGAACCAATGAGTGAACAAATTCAATTAGACATGCAAAATACATTAAAACACATGAACCTTAAAGGTGAATGAATCTAAAAGTTAAAACCAAAAGTATATATAATACATAGATATAATAAATAGATATGTATACATATTTTGTTATATAAAATGCTTCAAACATAAACCTTAGTTAAAATTGCTTTGTTAAATATAAGTTTTACCAGCAGAAACCTGAAATGCTTCTAAAAATGTTTTTTCAAAAGCAGATGCTAAATTGAATCCAAAATACAATGAAATAGCACCATCTTGTGGAAATTAAATTAAATGCATTTTCATCTTGTTAAAAGATAAATACATATATTATTATTAAAATAAACCATAACATGCTTGCATATATAATATATAAAATTATTTAAAAATAGAAATAGAAATATTATAATAATAACATACTATAATTTAGCTGATCTCAATTTCAGCATAAGTTTCAAGGATAACATTTAATTTAAACCAGGGGCAGAACTTGCATCAAGAATAATTTGCCAATATAGCTCCCTATATTCCAATCGAGTCTCCCAAGGCCCTCCCCTAGGGTCTCGTGGGACTACTTCTATGACAAAAAACTGAAATTTAGCTTTGCCACAATTGTTTTGATGTTTAAACAGAGAATTATTATCTTTTCTTTTCCTTATTTCATATAAATGCTCGTAAATTCTCTGCCTCAATTTCCTCTCAGTCTTGCCAACGTAAAAAGAGTCACAGATTTCACATGTAGCAATATAAATCACTCCTGTGGTATTACAGTTGGCAAAACTATGAGTAGTAATATACTTGTTCCTCTTTTTCAAAAGAATAGAATCACCTTCCTTGATGTTAATGCAATATGGGCAACACCCGCATTTTCATGCCCCTTTTTTGTTATTGTTGTTAGTGGAGTTAAGGAAGTTTGTCCCTTCCAATATATTCTTGATGTTACGTCCCTTCCTATATACACATTTAAATGGATTTTCAAAGATATGATTTAAATCAGACAAACTAGCAATTTTTTTCCATTCTTTACTAAAAATACTTCTCACCAGATTACTCTCGCCATCAAAAGTGGTAAACATGGCAGAATGAAAACCTTTTTCTAAAGTTGTGGCAATAGCAGTGTTTGTCTCAATATTTTGTACTTCCAATGTAGGTAGGGGTACATCCAAAATTGGAGCAAATCTTCCTGTTCTTCCTTACTTAACCTCTACAATAACTGACATTAGGAGATCTATTGGGTACCCCCTTGCTCCAAACATACTCTTAATAAATTCACATTCAGTATTAAAATCCAGATCGTCTGACGTCATCCTACTGGCTCTCACCAACTATTTTTTTCTTATCAAAGAAATCTCTTTGAACTAAGGTGTCAAGCTGAGAGCCTAGAAACACAATCCTGTGTGAAGGACTCAGAAAAGACTTTTGAATGTTCTCTTGGAATCTCATTTTGTGTAAGGGTTCTCTCACCCAGGTGAGAGATTCCTGACACTTTGAAAACAATTCTGTAGAGACAAGAAAGCCATTTAAATATGGAAAAATGTGGATACACTGTAGCCTGCAATGAATGATAACTGGAGCTAAACACTTTGTGAACACTCCTGGTACAGTGCTTAATCCAAAGGCTAAGCAGAGAACTGGTAATGTGATCCAGACACACAAAATGTTAAGAAACACCTGAAGTCTGGGTGAATAGGGATGTGCTGATAAGTATCTTTTAAATCTAGTTTTACCAAGAAACTTGGATGAGGAAGAATAGGTAACAGGATGTAAAGTAACATTTTGAATTTGAGCACTATCACAAACAGGTTTAGGAAACAAAGAGCCAGAACTGGTCTCCAAGCATTTTCTTTCTCCAGTACTAAAAACATCTTTGAATAAAAACCCTTCCCAACCTAGAAGGTGGAACTGGTTCTATCACTCCCTGGGACAGCATATGTTGAAGGACAAATGGAAGCAAAAGAGTCTGGTCTGGTCTGGTTAATAAGGAATTATCCCTGAAAAGAAGGGATTCCCTCCTACTGCCATTTTAACCTCAATGAATGATCTTCAGAACCCATTTGCCTGAAACTGTCTGATGCCAAAGAGAAAAGTGGAGATTCATGGAAGGGACTGCTGGGGGGGGGGTCAAGGTCACAAAATAAGTCATTCAGCCTTGTTGAAATGTCTTTGGTTTTTGGGAAGTTTCCTGAATTTTTTTTTTTGGAACCCCATTGCCATTTCTTCTTAACTATCTGTTTATCTGCATTTTGTTGAGACTGTTTAATTTTTTTTTTTTTTTTTGCCAAAATGGCTGAGGGATTACAGAATCCTTTAGAATACTTGGAAAAGAAGGGCTGAAAAATCTTTGGGATTCCCTGTATCAACTTACCTCTTTCATCACATTTTTTGATAACCCCTGCAGCAAAGGGACCAAAATACTAAACATCTATTCAAAAAAAAATCTAAAATTTTAATTTTCACATCATCTGGTAAATTCTGAGAATGCAGCCAGGCAAATCTCCTCAACACAGTACCAGGGGCCAAAACCCTTGAAGAATTATCAAATGAATCATATACAGACTGAAACAATTTGTAGTGAATGGTATAAAACAAGAAATTAAATTATTTAAAGTAGATTTTTTTTCTTACAAGATGAAACTACAGAGAAAACATTCCTCATACTTTCACAGTTAGCAAGAACAAATCTTAACATGTGAGCCTGACAATTCAGAATTCTGAAAATCAAAGCTGCAGAAGCATATACTTTTCCCATACTTATCAGTAATCCTTCCATCCTTTTTCAAAATACACCTTTATTGAATAATCAGTTGTGACATAGACAAACTTATATTTATATAAAAGTAAACAAACCCTATTAACAAGTTCATATTTACAAACATTATACATCACATATATTCTTCTAAACAATATAATCAATATAACATTACATACATTGTTCAATTCCCATCTCTTCTTAAACCACATTCCTCCTCCAAAACATTGTTCAGCATGTATTCCTCCCACAATTTTCATTTTTTTCTATGTAATTTGCTCCTACCTTTTTCTAAAGATCCAACTTCCTGTTCCTTTATCTCTGTTAGAATATTCACTAGTTCAAGTACATTTGGTTTATACTCCGGCTTTCATCTTCCAGCAATTGCTTTTTTGACAGCCACCAGAATTAAACTTAACAAGGCCTTACTATCTCTAAGCAATTCAGATTCTGTACCCAGCTCAAAAAAAATTTCCTTAGTTACACTTGTTTGCTCATCTAGTATTGCTGACAGAGTAGTCTGTATGGAATTTCTAAAGTCTGCCAAGTCGTTACACTCAGAGAACATATGCTCTCACGTACCTTTTTCCAACCCATCAAACCTCCAACATTTGCCTTCTACCTGAGGAAAAATTATTTGAAGTCTGCTTGGGGTAGAAAAGTACCTCTGCAAAAATTTTAAGGGAAAAAAAACTACATCTTCCAGACCTTGTTGCAGATATGGGAACCATAACAATGTCCTCTCACTGTTTCTTTGAGAATTACTTAGCTAATCTCCTTTTCCCAATCTTTTCTGACCTCCTCTGACTAATTCCCATAGTTATCATGCAATATTTTATATGCCCTACTAATTATCCCTTTTTTAACAGCAGCTTCTTTTCTAGATTCATCTAAAAACTCAACCAGTGCAGCTTTCACTTAGGATTCACCTATCCCATTCTCTTTGCCTGTACTCTCATATCAATCCCTGATAGGGAAGGCAGTCTCTAGCCTGCAGTTCAAATGTCTTCTTGGCCTCTTCCCATTCTATTACCTTTACCTCTCCAATTATTTGTTCTCAATACCTCGGTTCCTTTACCAGCTTCTTCCAGTAAATTTCAGCCCCCTCTTGTCTATTCTCTGTACCCCTAATTGCAATCATCCGTATTGGCAGAATTTCCTTTCTCTATTTGTGTGTTGACTTAGTTCTTGGTATACTTTCTGCTATTTTATGTATATAATATTCTGTATGACTGTTGTTATTCTCCTTATGGATCTGCATTCAAAAATCCCACTCTCTTCTTAATTCTTAAATTTCCCCGAGTACATCATCATCCCTTTCCATTTTGAAATGCAGTTTTCTGCTTGTGTTGTATATAACAGCCAAAAAAATGATAGCACTGATCACAGGGAGACTCAATAGGACATCAAAAATAAATATTATACCATGACCCCCCCAAAACGTGCACGCTGAATGGCCAGCATGCCCATTGTAAATCGAGTTATACTAATGGAAAAAGGTCCGGTCCCCCGGACTTTTTTCCATTAGTATAACTCGTTTTTTTAAAACACTGTCTCGCTATGTTAAATGGGTTTAACATAGCGAGACAGCTTTAAAATAAGCAACGGAGATCACCCAGGTGTGGGTTATTGCTATAATATCCATTTATTCAGGACCATTTATTACAAAGAATCAGTCACACCAGAGCTTTCATCTCTGACCATTCAGAGACTTTATCAAGACAAAATCAGCACCACAAAATAACCATATAAATACAGAACCCCCCACCCTTTTCATCCAATAATCAGACAGTCTATATTAGTGGATTAATTAATTGCAACAAATATTTAAAAATACATACCAACAATATATATATATATATATATGTATATATATATATATATTTATATATATATATATATATATATATATATATATATATATATATATATATATATAAAACATAGCATTTAAAATAACAGATTTGCCAAAAAAAAATATAAAAACATAATGCATATCAAGCTAAACATATGCATTTAAAAACTATTATCTTTCTACAGCTTTAAGTTTCAAGAAACATGGTAAAGAAAAAATATCATTTAACATGTGGCCCTCAAATTCATTACAGTGCCTAGCCAATGCATTTGTCTCCTTTTTTAGCTTTATATCCCTCATATGTTCATAAATTAGAAGTCATGTACCTACCATAACGTTCCATGTTAGTTGTCTTCTTCTCGCATTCTTTCTTGCTGGATGGGTTCGGAGCCGATCCTCGGCTCTGACTCGGCCACTCTAAAAGCTCGAGAGCTAGTTCCACTGGCTCGAGGCTCCCCTATATCCCACAATGCTAGGCGGTAACTCCTCAGATCTCGTTTGAAAGCTAAGGCCAGCAATAAAATTCCATAAGGAACAAAGAAGAAAACTCTTCTAGGTCTGTCCTGGCTAGGGGGAAGGAGGGTGGGACGCAAGAAAGAAGGCGAGAAGAAGACAACTAACATGGAACGTTATGGTAGGTACATAACTTCTAAATGTTAAGTTGTCAATCTTGCCTTCATTCTTGCTGGATGGGACCGCGTCCCTAGCACCTTGTCCCAGGTGGCCTATCGGAACAGACTCTTGAGTACAGTGGAACCAAAGTTGGCTCGGTCTCTAGAGGCCAAGTCCAACTTATAATGAGAAATGAAGGTATGGGGAGAAGCCCAAGTAGCTGCAGAACAACTCGAATCAATAGGCAGCCTATCTTGGAAAGCTACCCAAGTGGCTAAAGCTCTAGTTGAATGAGCCCTGGGTTTGGATGGTAACCGTTGATGTCTTATCTCATACACTAGGGTAATCAACAAAGTAAGCCATCTAGAGAGAGAAACTTTAGAGACTGGAAGGCCCATTCTACCTTCTGCATAAGAAACAAACAGTTGGTCAGATTTCCTGAATTGTTTGGTCCTGTCTAAATAGTACCTAAGTTGGCGATGAATATCTAAACAGTGTAACTTTTGTTCTGACCTATTAGAATAATTTGGGAAGAAAACAGGAAGCTCAATGGTTTGATTCAAATTTGCCAATGAAGCTACTTTGGGCAAAAAAGACGGGTTAGTACGCAAGGACACCCTGTCTTTATGAAATACTAGATAAGGGGGTCGACTACACAGAGCATGAAGTTCAGAGACTCTTCTAGCAGAGGTGATAGCTACTAAAAAGAGTGTCTTCCACGAAAGTAATTTTATAGAACATGAAGCCGCAGGTTCAAAGGGGGGAAGAATTAAGGAAGCCAGAACCAAGTTGAGATCCCATTGGGGAGGAGGATCTCTGATGGGTGGTTTGAGTAGAAAGACTCCCTTCAAAAAGGCCTTGCAGAGTTTGTGAGACATGATAGAGGACTCCGAGACTCCAACATGAAAGTTCGAAATTGCAGCCAATTGAACTCTAATGGTAGATGGGGACGAACCTGCATGGAAAAGTTCGGCTAGAAAGTCTAGAACTGTTTGAATAGAAGCAGTGAAAGGATCTATGTTCCTTGACTGCGCCCAATAGGAAAAACGTTTCCACTTGCTATGATAAATCGTCCGAGTGGAAGATTTATGAGAGGCAATCAAGATATCTCTAACTGAGTGAGATATCAAAGGAAGCCTGGCTAAGGTCAGAATTGGAGGAACCAAGCTGTGAGGTTCAGAGAGGGAAGGGAGTGGTGCAACTGACCCGACTGATGGGTCAAGAGGTCTGGAACTGGGTCCAGATGCCAAGGTTGTTCCAACAGATAACGGTGAAGAAAGGGGAACCAAATTTGTCGAGGCCAGTAAGGGGCAATGAGGATCATAGAAGCTTCCTGAGCGATGGCTTTCTGTATCAGCTGGGATATCAGTGGGAAGGGAGGAAAGGCATAGAGAAGACCCAGGGGCCAAACGTGCACTAGATCGTCTATGCTGGGATGGCCTGGTTGGGGAAAGAGGGTGAAAAAATCGTCACACTTGCTGTTTTGGGGAGTAGCGAAAAGGTCGCAGCAAGGCCTGCCCCACTTTCGAAAAACTTTCTCCAACACTGAGTTGTTCAGAGGCCACTCGTGAGGCATGAGAATAGCTCTGCTCAATTTGTCCGCAATCACATTGGACTTCCCGGGGATGTGCGTTGCTAACAGAAATCGCTGAGAAGAGATCGCACATTGCCATAGTCTGAGTGCCTCTCGACATAGGGAGTAAGACCTGGTTCTGCCTTGTTTGTTGATGTACCACACTACAGACATGTTGTCTGTTTGGATTGCTATAGTTCCTTTGGGAAGAGAGTCTTGTAGGGCTTGCAACGCTAGAAGCACTGCTCTCATCTCTAGGACATTTATGTGCAAGTGGCACTCGAACGGTTGCCACATGCCCTGGACTGTCCTGCCCTGGAAATGCCCCCCCACCCGATCAGGGAGGCATCCGTTGTCACTGTAGCAACTGGAGGGGGAGGGACAAAAGGTCTCCCTAGGAGGAGCTGAGGGGATGTGATCCGCCAAGAGAGATGACTCTTGCACGATTGAGTTATCCGAATAGGATGGGACATTGGAAGGCTTTGATAAGACCATTGTGTGAAGAGCATCCATTGTAAAATCCTCATGTGGAAGCGAGCTAATGGTAGGAGAGGGATGGCCGCAGCCATAATCCCCAAGACTTTCAGGATCTGTCTGGCTTTGACTTTGTTGTTCTGTAAAAGAAGAAAGACCTGTTTGTGAATGTCTGCTATCCTCTGCTCTGTGAGTCTGGCTGACATCTTGACTGTGTCTAGATTTGCGCCTATGAAAGTAATAATACGACAAGGCGAAAAGACAGACTTTTCATAGTTTATTGAGATGCCTAGTGCCTGACATGTGCGAAAGGTGTAGTCTCTGGCGAGGAGTAAGAGATGCCTGGTGGGGGCTGTAAGGAGCCAGTCATCTAAATAAGGAAACACCTGGAATCCTTGACGTCTCAGATGAGAAGCTACCACTGCCATGCATTTGGTAAACACTCAGGGGGCTGTAGTGAGACCAAAGGGCAGGGCTCTGAATTGAAAATGACTGGTTCCCAGCCTGAAGCGGAGAAACCTCCTGGACCGTTGATTCATCTTGATGTGATAGTACGCATCCTGGAGATCTATAGAGCACATCCAGCTGTCCCGCTCCAAAAGGGGGAGAATGGACTGCAGCGTGACCATCCGGAACTTTGTTTTCTTGACAAACTTGTTCAAGTTGCTGAGATCCAAAATGGGTCTCCAGTCCCCTGTTTTCTTTGGAACCAAAAAGAATTTGGAGTAGGTTCCGGATCCTACTTGGTCTGCTGGCACTGGTTGAATGGCTCTTTTTGCGAGCAGCCTTGAAATTTCTAATGCTGCTTGCTCCCTTTGACTGGGTGGAATGTCTGGAAGGGATTTTTTGGACAGCTTCGGAATGAAAAGAAAAGGGATTCTGTAGCCTTTGGAAATGATAGACTGTACCCACTTGTCTTGAGTTAGGGATAGCCAGGCTTTTGGGTACAGTGACAACCTTCCCCCGACTGCCTCCGAAGGTGGACAGTCGGGCAACACCTCAGGAATGCTGAAAGGGCTTGTCGGAAAAGGATTCTCGACTGCCCTGATTCTGCGGGCCCCCTCTGCCTCTGGGACGGCGTCTACCATTGTTGTTCCCCCCTCTGCCTCTAGAGGGGAATCGACTCTGTGTGTCAGGCAAGTCTCCTTGAGATTGTTTACGGAACCACATCTTTCCCCCCTTCTGACCTTTGGGGTAAGGTCTAGAAGGAGTAGAAAAACGGACTCCAACGGCAGAAAGAGTTTTGCCATCAGTCTCACACCTAGTCAAGGTTTCCTTCACTTGAGGACCAAAGAGGGATGATCCATCAAAGGGGGAATTAGTGAAGGATGCCTTAAAGGGGTCCGCAAAGTTACAAAGCCGCATCCAGGCGTGCCTACGCAAGGCTACACCTGTACCTGCTGCTCTACTTGCTCCATCAGCCCCATATGAAAGGAGGCGCATGGAGGAGTTGGTTATAGAATTAAGGGTAGCCAGCTGAGAGTTCATCCTATCCTGAAAACCCGCAGCTGTTGGGTCCTTCAGCATTTCACTCGCTTCCTTGAGTAAGTCCCTCTGAAGTTGAGTAAAATGACGCAGGTAATTCAGCGATTTCATTGTAAAGGTCGCTGACGAGAACATCCGCTTCCCGAACTGTCCATCGACCTAGACTCCTTGTTAGGAGGATGAACAGGTACCGAAGGATCAGCTAACTCCTTCTTGGTAGCTGCAGCCACCACCATAGCATCAACAGAGACGCCTTTGGTCAGAAATTCTTTGTCTTTGGGGGCCGTGATGAACTTAGATGGTCTCCTGGGGGTGGGTTCCACTGAGTCAGGAGCCGCCCAAGCCTTCTTTGCCACCACTTGCATAAGGGGGTCAAAGGGAGGGGACACCCAGGAGGTGGAAGGGCGAGAGCCAAACGCCTCAAGGTACACTGATTCATCCTCTGAAGGGTTGAGGGCTGGCCAATTCCCCCTCTGTTTTAAGATTTCAAGGATGTCTGCAAAGGAGACATCTTCAGAGGGGGAACGAGGAGAACCTTCAGAATCCTCTAAATCAGTGTCAGAGGTGACAGACTCACGGGAGTCAATGTGCTTGCTCTTTACACTGCCTCTTCCTAGGGGGCTCTCCTACAGGGTCAGGAGAGGCCTAGGAAGAGGAGGAGATCCCCACAGGGGAAACTTGAGGAGCTGGCTCTCTACAGTCGGGGACAAGAGAGTGAGTAGAAATCACCGGAGGCACCATGGAGGGAAGGGCAGAAGGAGCCGACTGTGGATTAGAACCTGGTTCCAACACGCTCCTCATGACCTCAAAGGCACCCCTGTCAGGCAGAGCTGGAGGTCTCCATTCCGAAAAACTGAAAACCTCCCCCGGCACCGACAGTGATGGCTCCGAGGCCGATGTCGGAGCCGAACTCACCAGCGCCGAAGCACCGAGAGGGAGAGCGGGGTCGGACAAAGGTCCAATGCCACTCGCCCCCTCGGAGCCGAGGAGGGAAGTCCGGCGCCAAGATTCTTCCAAGGAAGACACCGGAGCTGATGACGAAACCGAAGACAGAGGTATCGGTTCCGACACCACCACGGTCTTGGGTCCGAACCGCCCCGGCTCCGAACTCAAGAGAATCAGAGGAGGAATATTTTGAGTGGCGGGGGTAGTCTTCAACTGTTGAGTTGGACTTTGAAGCATTTGGGCTAGTGCCTCGGACTTAAGAAGTCGACTCACTACTCTCTGAAGGTCGTGGTCCGATAACCTGGAAGACCTAGAAGAGTGGGATCTATGGCTCCGTTCAGACAGCAAAGGTGATGCTGGAGCCAAATGAACGGAGCCGATAGATGGAGAACGGGACCTCTTCTTAGTTGTCGGCTCCGACAACTTGATCGGAGCCGACTCAGTTATGTCTTCCTCGGCTCCGGCCGGAGCCAAGGACAGCGTAGGTACATGAATTCGAGATTCATCGGCTCCGGCCGGAGCTGATGTTCGAATGGACTTAGAGCCCCCAGAAGTCAGCTCAGAGGCTGGAGCCGAAGGTCTGGAGGACTTCGAGGGTCTCCCCGATGACTGAGTGGAGGGACCCTCAGGCTTTAATAAGCCTCTTAGAATTAATTTATTTTTTCGCTCCTGCAGGACTCTAGGGCTGAAGCCATGGCAAACAGAACATGAGTCCTGCAGGTGCAAAGGTCCCAGGCAGTAAACACAAGAAGTGTGACCGTCTGTCAGAGACATCCTCTGACAGCACGGGTCACACTTCTTGAAGCCTGAGACCTTTGATTCCTTGGACATGTCCAAAGAGAAGTAAAAGTGTAATCACAAACACACACACACACACACACACCGATTACACTTCTAAAACAATAAACTTTAAATTTTAAATTTTTAACTTATAAAGTTTTAAACAAAAAATTTTCCTACAAAACACAGACACTCCAACTACCAAGGGAGGGAGGGAGTGGGCCTAAAGCCCAAGGGAAAGCTTGGATAATTTAGGATAGGTAAACTAATGAAAATTAACTAAAAGGGATTAAAGGTATTTAACTATTTAAAAGTTATAAAAGGGAGCTAACTTAAAGGGGGTTCTGACTGACTAAAACTGTCAAAAGATTCAACTAACCTGAGCCGGTTGAAAAAAGCACCTTGATCGTGTAGCGGCAAACGAGATCTGAGGAGTTACCGCCTAGCATTGTGGGATATAGGGGAGCCTCGAGCCGGTGGAACTAGCTCTCAAGCTTTTAGAGTGGCCGAGTCGGAGCTGAGGATCGGCTCCGAACCCATCCAGCAAGAATGAAGGCGAGATTGACAACTTAACATTATGGTATTTAAGTTTCCTCTCTGTTTTCCCTATATAAAAACATGAACATGCCATACATAATGCACCATAGACCACTTTTATCAGTTTGACATGAACCCTTCTTATCCAGATGGACAGGTACCCCATTAATATTAAATGATGAGCCCTCAATAATGTGGCCACAGTAATTACATGCACCACATTTCTTCATACTCCCAGTGCTCAAGTTCCTTCCCCGGGTTTGCAATAAGGTCTTAAGGCAACTACTCTTCTTATAAACAGTCATAGGTCTATCATCAGTACATTGTCGTAGGTCATTACATGAATACAAAACTACCCAATTTTTGTAAATAATATCAACAATGTATCTACTTTTAGCATTGTAAGTAGTAATATATGCCGATCTAAAATTCTTCCCACTACTTGTCTGTGAGTCTCAAATCAAATTGGGGTCTGGAGTCATATTCATATGCTGGACCACATCCATACTACCACCATTCGAGCTATGAACCCTCCCCCTAGTTTCTTTAGACAAAATAGCTTGAAAATGACCACTTTCCCTTTTATTGATCACCTCCAACATTACTTCATTGATTAAAGTCAATCAGGAGGTACCCCCTTTTTAAAAACATATTCTTCAATAAATCACACTCATCTGAAAATGCTTCAAAACTGGAAACCATATGTTCTGCCCTTACAAACTGCCCTTTCCCAATACTTATAAACTCAACTAAAATATAATGTCTGTCTGGTCTAGCCCAGTTACTGCACCTTGGAGAATAATATGCAAATTCTGAGTTCCTATTACTGAATTCACGTCTTCCGTACCAAATATTTTCATAAATTTCTTCAGAAATCTACCCTCTTTCATTAAATCATCCCTTCTAGGCCCACAAGTTACATCCTTATTGTTGCAAATCAAATTCCAGTCCCCACCTATAAGAAACATTTCCTACTGAAAGCTTATTATTTCTCCCAAAATTTTTCAAAGCTCTATTAACAGCAGTTTTCGGTGGAATATAAATACATGTCAGCATAATCCTCATTCCCCTGCCAACAGCCCCTTACTAACACAAATCTAATATTATTGTTTTTTTTTTTTTTTTATCAGTATTGGAGCTCCTCTAACAAGTAATATATGTACTCTTTTTTTCATTTGTTTCTGCTGAAAATCCATCCTGAAATCCTTTCTGTATCAAATTCAAATGCTCATTTCTTTCCAAAGGTGTCTCCTACAGCACTGATATTTAGCTCTGCATTTTTTTACTATAATTAAATATTCTTTCCTTTTCTGCCAATACCGTTGAGACCATTAACAAGCTGCGGTGGTACAGCGGTAGCATTGTTGCCTCACAGTAAGAGGTTCTCCTGTTCGATTCTCAGCTGGAGTGCCTTCTGTGTAGAGTCTGCATGTCGTCCTCGTGGTCGAGTGGCCTCTGAAAGACATGCGTGAATGGGCGTGCCTTCGCTGAAGGTTGGGCGTCGGGCTGGAAACTCGGCACCATAAAAAAAAAAATCTACTGCCAATCATTAGCAGACCAGAGTTCCTCTGTGGCAACCCCTAACCGGGAAAAGCCGAAAAGACAAACAACAACCACTGAGACCATTAACATTCCAGGACAATATGGAAAGTGCTGCCATTATGATAAGAAGTCATTATTCCTACCTATTATATATGACAGCTTTTTAAAATGTCTATTTCCAGCTTTCATGATACATGCACCCACTAATGTTTGGCAGGTTGATCCTCTATACAGGTTTCTGTTGAAAATGGGTACATTGTATACAATCGGACTTTCCCGGCAGACAAACGTCACTATATAAATAAATAAATAAATATCCATTTGAATATATGTCACATTTTACAGGAGTTTTTGTTTTAATGAAAACCTTCAAACAAATGAAAAAAAACATAATTCAAGAACCACCCCCCCATAACCTGTTAATTTAATACATCTTTAAATAACTAAGTTTAAACCTCCTAATAGGAACACTTTCTCCCAAATTAATAAGCTGCAAATACTGGGCTTATCTAACCTAAAGATGAGGTTATCTGTGCAAAGACACATGACTGCTTTTTGTTTTACTTAACACTAATTGGTGCTTTTACCTTTATTCCCCTCCCAGATGTGAAAAACAATGTGAATGCTTTCAGAAAACATTAACATTTAGTCTTGAAGAAACCAGTGCTTTGACTTTTTATTGCCCTATAATCAGCTTGTCACCATGAAAATCTAAATAAAAAGATGTAGCTCTCAACTGCTGACTTCCAAAGACAAGCTAAAACTCTTATTGCTACAGGAAAACTTTTTTATTTCATTCAGTGTTTTCTTATTTGCTTATTTCCACTTACAAATTGTTATTAGATTAAACTTAGGGTCTTAATCCAGACATTTATCTATGCAAGTGAAAGACAAAACATACCAGCTAGATATGATCTGTATACTTTTGCATCCCATCCCCCATCTCAACAACCCATGATTACAGCCTATTAATATAAACAAGCTTTTGTATATACTTTTTTCTCTATTTGCATGGTAATGCCTACATTTCCTAATACTAAAAAAGAAGAAAGAAATAAAAAAGGCATAATTTATATCATGAAGTTTTATAGAAATACCAATAAGAACAGAAATTGTTTTATCTATATTTATCTTTTTACTTCCTTTTCCCTTCCCCTTAGTGCCCTTCCAAACATTAATAACATGAAGTGAGGCAAATGCCTTTCAGTTCCTCACAAGTTTAACAAAGTCAACAAAAGTCCAATTTTTCCACTTTTTCTCGTTCAGCCATATTTCACAAATGCAGCTAATGCTTTGTAATCTCACATTTATTCACAAATTTCCATCACATTTATTCACAAATTTCCATGTTGTTAGTCTTCTTCCTGTACACCTTCATCTCCAAGCTCCAGACTCTGGTTCAATTCCAAGGTACTCTCGATTCTTCTAGTCAGCTCCTGGGCTTTTCTCTGTTTCTCAAGCATTTTCCTTTAAAACATTGGCAAAGGTTTCACTAGCAAAGCCTCCACATATGCTTTAGTATCAGAAGAATAAGAACTAGAGTTCCCTTTGCTAGACAAACTTTTGTATTCACTTCTTAGCCTGTTCTGCATCAAAATGACTGATTCTCTAGGAAAAATATTATGAACACAGCTGGCTTTGAGTAAGAAAAGCCATTTGCATTTTTAATTAAAACAAAATAAAAAGTCTGCTAAATTTGACTTATTAGTGAAGCTGTTATAAGAGCTAGATTATTGAAATGAAAAGAGTACTGCTGTACCACTGTATTAGAATGTTTATCTTTACAACCTGGCTTTGTGGTGCAGAGGGTTGAAGTCCTGATGGTGGCTCAGGTTACTAGGGTTCAAATAGTAGCCCTGGCATTGGAAAAGCCAGGCATGAAGGAGGAAAAATGAAAGGGAGTATCTCACTTCCTTTTTGGGGGTGGGGTTGTTTGCACTCAAGGGAAGCAATTTCTCTTGTGGAGACCAAAAAACTCACTTCCTGTGTTTTGAGGGGTTAGGCAGGGCCGCAAGTAGGAAACACCTCTCGTGGAAGTGAGGGGATGTCCTTAATGGTCAGCTTACTGCATAGCCCTCCCCTACGATAACACAAAGTACATGTGGGAATGTAAACTCTGGATAAAGAAAAAAAAAATCACAAACCTCCCCAATGGCTATCTGAATGACAGCTCCTACAAGTCAACCCTCATCCCACTGATGATTAATGAATGGCCAATTCACCAAGAAGGGGCTAATAATCAATAGGTGGGAGTGGGGGTGGCGCAAAAAAAAAGAAAGGATATTTTCCACGAGCTCATCTCATGCCAGGGACTGTACACTGGTGTTTTCAGATATTATCAGTAATTCCATAGGAAAACTTCAAAGGACAGCAAGCCTTCTTATGAAGACTTGTCATTCCCTGCCACTCAGTCATTATGGCTAATTAATGAAATATAGCTGAATGCGTATTGTACAGAGTCCATCTCAACAGCAACAACAGCACATGGAAAAACAAAATTACATGACTGCATGACCATGTAAAAGGGTCAGTCACAATACCTCTGAACCAACTGATGCAGTAGGAATTTGTTGCTCCATGGCTGGGAGCTTACCCAGCAGTTTCTAGGTAGTAGGATGAGTTCCTTTTTTAGGTTCATAGGTTCATAGGTGTGTACTAGGCTAATGGCCCTGGAGCCTTTACAAGCCTAGCCCATAGGATTACCCTGGCATCGTGCCACCCAACCTCAGTTCCCAGTGCGTCTTTCAAGTAAAGCCACTGGAGTGATCCCTGAGGGGAATTTTCTATTTCCCATCAACTCATCAAGATTTCTCTTGAAGAGGGCCAGTGAGGTGGTCTGCTTGACATGTATGGGAAGTCTATTCTATAGCATGGGCTGTCTCTGGGTTATGAACCTGTCCCTCCAGCATGTTCTGTTGATTGCAGTAATGAGGTTGAGGTCTCTGGAGCGTGTGGTATGGAGGGATTGGGAATTCTTCAGATGTAGCATTTCTAACAGAGCTGGGTCAGACATGGCTTTGTAAGTCAAGCAGAGATCGCCTCTAAGTAGGCGATATGAGACAGAGAATAGTTGGAGTTTCTTTAGTCTGCCCATATAGGACAAATGTTTAAGGCCTAGGATCCTCTTTGTGAGGTACTTTTGTGGCCTCTCCAGTTGCTGCAGATGTTTAGTGAGGTACATGCCAAATGGGGCATTGTACTCAATGATTGGCCTGAGGGAAGAGTAGTGGGAGACAATGACCTCTTTCTTCCTGGATGCAAAACCCATAGTAATGAGATGTGCCACATAGAAGTTCTTTCTGACCACAGTGGCAATGTGGTGGTCAAAAGGGAGGTTGTTGTTAACCTGTGTTCCCAGATTTCTTATAATGCCTTCTGTGTTCAGTGGACTATCATCGATGTGGTAATTCATGGGAAGTGGGATTTTCCCAAAGGGGATGATGACACTTTTTTGGCATTGAGCTTAAGACCATGGTTCTGACACCAGTCGTTGGTCTCAGTGAGGCCTTTCTGTAGGATGTCAACATCACTTGGGGAGTTAATAATAGCTCCCAACTTGCAATCATCTGCTAACTTTGTCAGCCAGAGTCCCTTCATGTTGGCCTGGACTTCAGAGAAGTAAATACCAAATAGGAGAGGACCCAGGACCAAACCCTGTGAGACTCCACTCGTGACTGCTCGTCAGCTGCTTTCACACTGTGGGTTCTACCTGTGAGCCAGTTTGCAACCCATCCAGTGATATAGGGGTTGATGCCTAGCTTAGCGAGTTTTTCTATGATTCCTGAGTGGGGAATGATATCAAAGGCCTTGGCCAGATCAAGGTAGGCTGCATGAACCACCTTGCCTTCATCCACTGCTCTGGTGACTGACTCAAAGAAGTTGACCAAGTTAAGCAGGCATGATCTACCCTTCACAAAACCAAACTGTGTGGGATCCGGAGTTTGGAGATTCCCTATATCCTTGTTTATTAGGTCCATGATGATGCGTTCCATAGCTTTGCATATCAGCCTCATCAGGCTAATGGGGCAATAGTTCCCAGGGTCTATAGTCACTCCTCCTTTGTGCAGAGGGATGACTGTAGCAGTGCGCCATTCGGTAGGGACAACGCCTGAGGTGAGGCTGTGACTGAACAGGGCACACAGGTGAGGTGCAAGTTCACTCTGCAGTTCATGTAGAACACAGCCAGGAATATTGTCAGGTCCCATAGAAGCTGTATTCTTGGCCTTGGACAGTGCTGTTTTAACCTGTGCAACAGTAATACTGGGTCCACAAAGATGTTAAATAAAGATTTCTTTTTTTTATACAGCATGAACATAAAAGCTGCTAAATGAATTGTGGGGTGCTCCATACCTGGAAATGTACAGGACGTCATTCAGCTTCCAGACACCTCCCTCTACATATCTACTGCTTATTTATTTTTTTATTTATTTACATTTGTTAACCAGGATAAGTCCGACTGGGCAAGATTGCCCGTTTTCAGCAGAGGCCCGGGGAGAAAATCTCCAAACATAGTATATAGAAATTTACAATAAAATTATACAAATCATACAGCATTACAATAAAAGAAACACAGTGGTAAACAAGATAGTAAGTATAGGGAGCATACAGTAAAATTCTAAACAAGTAAAGATAGAAAGTAAAAATTTAACATTAAACTAAGACAACATTTGTAGTAAAATGGATGTTTAAGTCATGGCTACAACATTAATTAGGAAACAGAATTAAAACGCAGAAAAACAGAAATTTGAGTGGAATATTATTAGATAAAAAAAATTTCAATTGGTGACTGATAGTGAAGGTATATGAAGGTGAAATAAATGGAAACAACAAAATACACAGTGAACTGAAAGGGAAAGAATTTAAAGCAGAAATAAGAAAAATAAAGACAGGTAGAGCAAAGGAGGTAAGACAGGAGAAAAGGAAGTGAACTAAGGAGTAAATGTAGATGTTATCCAGAGCCAATACAAGCACAAGACCAAGAGTTTTGTAAATGTGCCTTAAGAAGGTGCTTAAAGTCACATGTGTTTTGTACTGACCGGATGTTAAGAGGGAGAGCATTCCAGGCTTTAGCTACAGTAGTAGAATATAGAGAGTCCCCATATTTGCTTGCAGTTACTGTCAATCAGTGCTGTACTGGTACTTCATAGTAGTCGACTGCTTGTATAGTGGTAAAGGAGTCCTTGCAGGGAAGGGGTTTTATTAGGGTGATAGAGGATTTGGTGGGCCATGGTAAGTTGGTTAAAAATAATAAGATTTGGTAATTCCAGCCAGGATAATTTTCTAAGGGATAGGCAGTGATGTGATCTAAATGGTGAATCAGTAGCAAATTTTGCTATTTTATTGTAGCAGATTGATAGTTTATTTAAGTCTCCTCTATATAGATTGGTTAGGACAGGGGAGGCATACACAAAAGTGGAAAGAATGTGGGTTCTTGCTATAGTAACTTTATTTTCAGATGCTAGGTAATTTTTGCATCTATAGAGGGTACCTGGCTTTTTGTGCACCTTTGTGATAGTCTGAGCTATATGTCTGTTGAATTTCATAATGTGGACTATGATTACTCCTAGAAGTTTAGTATGGATCATGGGTGAGATGGGGGTACTGTCACAAGGAATAATTTGAAAAGATGGAATTGAGTCAGTAGCCTTAGAGGGATGGAACAGCATTAGCTGAGTTTTTTTAGGGTTAAGAATAAGTTGAGAGTTGGGGTGTCCGCGGTGGTGCAGCAGTTAGCGTTTCCACCTCACAGCAAGAGGTTCTCCAGTTTGATCCTCGGGTGGGGTGCCTTCTGTGCGGAGTCTGCATGTCCGCCCTGTGGTCGCGTGGGTTTCCTCCGAGTGCTCCGGTTTCCTCCCACATCCCAAAGACATGATGTAGGTGGATTGGACACTCTAAATTGGCCCTAGACATGAGTGCATGTGTATGCCTTCTGTGGAAGTTTGGGTGCTGGGCTGGCAACTCGATACCATAAAACTCCATTGCCAATCATGAGCAGACAGGTGATCCACTGTGGCGACCCCTAACCAGGACAAGCCAAAAGAAGAAGAAGAAGTTGAGAGTTGGAAAGCCATTTTTCTATTTCAGAGACAAATTGTTGGGCAATAAGTTGTAATTTCTGGATTGTTGGGACACAGCATATTAGAGTAGACTCATCAGCATACTGGATTAGTTTGGCTTGCAGTGTAGCTTTGGTTAGGTTATTAGTGAATATAAAAAAGAGCAGGGGGCCTAGTATAGATCCCTGAGGGACACCTAAGTTCATGGGGAGAAGAGGGGAAAGGTTGCTTTCCCATTTTACAGCTTTTTGATGGCTTGAAAGAAAATCTTTAAACCAATATAGTGTTGAGCAATGCTGTTTCAGATCTGATAGTGCAGTAAGAAGTTTGGAATGAAAAACCATGTCAAAGGCTTTGGATAAATCTAAGAAAATGGAAGAGACAAGATTCCCTAAATTACGTTGTTGATTTTTGGTGTTGGAGAAACTAATAAGAGCAGTAGTGGTACTATGGCTTGGGTGGAAACCATGTTGTGCTGCAGAAAGGAGATTATTTGTTAGAAGGTACTGAAGTCTTTGAGAATGGACACATTTTTCAAGGATTTTAGAGAGGCGGAATAGGATAGCAATAGGACATAGTTAGAAATTTCAGTAGAGTTGCCACCTTTATGAATTGGTATGATATAGGAGATTTTCCAAAGGGATGGAATATGTTGTTCGAGTATGGACCTGTTAATTAGTATAGATATAGGATAGGAGATGCCTGGCAGCAATTCTAAGGTATTCACATAGGAGTCTGTCAGCTGCAAGAGCTGTAGGTTTTAGCTTTGCTAGATGTTTATAAATGGTAATAGTTGATACTGGATGTAGACAAAAACCTTTTTGGTCATGGATAGGTGTTTGGGAGAAATCTTGAGTAGAAGGGGAGGTGGAACTAATCAGTTTTTGAATAGAGTTCATAAAATATTCATTAAATTGCTTTGCAATGTTGGAAGTGGAGTTGTCAATATTAGGTGGTGGGGTGGAAGTTTCCCCAAGCTGAAAAATTTTATTTATGGCTGCCCAGAATTTTTTTGGATCAGATTAGTGTTTGGTTTCTATATCAGAGAAGTGGTTACATTTGTCAATTCTTATTTCTTTTTTAGATTTTTTTCTTAGCTCTTGGAATTTTTGCCTATTTACGCAAGTTTTGTTTTGTCTTCAAGTTTCTCAAGCTTTGTCTCTCTGTTTTAGAAGTTGCCAGGTAGTTTTGCTTAGCCAGGGAGGATAACTGGACTTTGTTCTTATACTTCTAGTAGGGGCTAGCTGGTTTATTATGCTTAGGAAAGTAGAGTTAAAGTAATCCACTGCTTTGTCTAGAGTTAGATGTAGTAGAGGTAATGAGTTACAGTGGTTTAAAGCATTAATGAAGTCCTGGACTTTGAAGTTTTTTTGTATAGCATATCTGCTGAAGGGTAGATGTCTTAGTGGATTTCAAGTGGTGTCTTAGAACAAAAGCAGGTTGATGGTCACTGAGACAGTGAGGTAGTGTCCCTATAGGGCTGAGATGGTTGATTGGTGAGAATCCAATATAGAATAGATTCTTTTTGGGAGGATTTATCAAGTCTGGTTGGGGATAGTACTAGTTGATTAAATCCATGTAGGTTAATATGAGTAGTGGGGAGGAGGATGCATGAGGACCAATCAATATTAACATTTCTTGTAAAAGTCTTTCATGGGAAAGACTGTGAGTAGACTAGTAAAGAATTGCTTTTAAAGTGTCAATGTTATTAGCACCAGGGGGAATATATGTGCCAATTAAATTTAGTTGCTTTTGAGCTTTGAGTTTTACTTTTATAAAAAAAGATCTCTGCATTTTTGAATATAGGGGGAGTAGTGCTTATAATATCAAGTATAAGATTGATTTTGTACAAGATAGCAATCCCACCACCATGTTTGGATATATTGTATTTCCTGAGTAGATTCTACCCATGGGGTAGAATTTCTTTGTCATTTATATGTGGTTTGAACCAGGTTTCTGTGAGAAGGACAATATCAGTGGAGTATATGGACAAACTTGTGTGAAGTTCCTCGGTTTTATTTACTACACTTCTTATATTGATATTAAGTATTAGAAGGTCAGTTGTACCCCTTTGGAAGGATAATGTAGTAGGGGTTGGATGGGGGGGTTATAATTTCGATCACAGGACCAGGATTAGGGGTGAATGTCCCCAGTGATAAGTAGCTGAGATGCAATGTACAACTTGGTCTTTATATATTTAGATACACATAAGTGGAACTGAATTGACATATGGTGTTTGGTACTATAGGAAATAAGGTGAGGTGGGGCAAGGTGGTGGAAAAGCAACTTAGAGGATCTTGAGAAGAGAGGAGAGAAAAATAAATCTTGTTTTGGGAGAGTAGGGTTGGTGGGTGACTGATTAATTTAGAAGGAGCCAGTATTAGTATGATATGAAGTAATGCAAGCTGTACTAGTTAGTGTAGTGATTAACAAAGATAGTAGAATTGCTGTTCTATGCGTTGTAAGAAAAAGTCCTGTTGTTACCTTAGTGAAAATAAATATGAAGAGTTCTGAGTATGGAATATAAGTTTGAAACAAAAAAGATGGGTTATTGTCTACAAGGATAAGTTATAAAAAAGAAGTAGAAGTAGGGAAATTTAGGAATATGTAGAAGGAAGTGACAGTGGTTAATAAAATGGATAAGGAACATTGGTAGTGTAGAGCAAAGTAGTTAAGTTGAAAAAAAATAGGATGTTGGATAGGGTAATGTGAACTAATTGGAGAGAAGGAAGTAAGGGGTGTGGCCTAAGTAAGTATAAAAGTAATGAAAAAGGGGGTGTGTGGGAATATGGGTAGGGTAGGGGAGCGAAGTGAGCCCGAGCAGAGCAAGGGCGAACAGAGCAGAACTACACCTCGGTTCGCTAAACTGCAAGAAACAATCAATGAAGCAAGCTATGGACTAGCTGAGTCCTATGAAGTAGGAAAAAATACTCCTGTAATTAGCAATAGCTGACAAAGTAATATCATAAATTGAACAGAGATGTTTGCAAACTCGCTAATAGGCCAGGTAGCCACTAAAGCAGCACCACAGATAGTGCTCCAAATAATAACACCAGATGCCAACCATGCAGTTAAAACTGACTATAGCAATGGGAGCGGAGAAGACTCAAAAGAAAAACTATAATAGGGTAGGTGGCATAAAATTTAGATAGATACATCAAATTAAGGGGTAAAACAAATGGCGTCATGGTGATGTACTATGGCCTTTAGAGCAAACAGGTACTTGTACTAATAATAAAGAAACATACACTGCAAGGATTGACAGTAGAAAATAAAGCTCTTTGCTGTTTTAGTGGTTCCTTGCTGATGTCCACAGGGATCAGGCTCTCTCTGTGCTGAATGATTCTCGTAGGGCTGCAGGTGGAAGCAGTATAAAAACCTTTAACACTGCAAGGAGAGACAGTAGAAGTAAATCTATTAGCTGTTTTAGTGGTTACTTGCCGATGTTCGCAGGGGTCAGACTCTCACTGTATTGAAGATCTCTCGCAGGGCTGCAGGTGGGAGAAGTAAGAAAAACTTTTGACTTGTTGAGAGGGAGAGAGAGATGGAAGATTAATTTAAATCAGGAGAATGGGAGTATGTCATACAGACATGAGAGATATGTGTAAAGGAAAGGAAAAGTAGTCTAGAAAAGTAGTCAGGAAAAGTGGAACAGAGATGAAAGATATACATATGAGTCCATGAGCAGTGGACAAGACAATGGAAAGAGAAAAAGTTGGCAAATGAAAGTGGAAAAAAGAAAACCTGAAGGGCACTTGTAGGGCATTGCTATTGGTATGCAAATAGTCAATGTGATTATGGCCATAGGGATAGAATACAGACCTCAGAAGAGTAGAAGAATTAAAAGCAGTAAAAATATAGGAAAGAGGTACATTAAGGCAGCTGGATAGAAGACGTTGAGGAAAAGCAAAATAGAGTACAAAGGAAAGCGCTAGGATAGCAGTAGGTTAAGGATGCCAAAATGCAAAAAATAAAAAACAGCAGGATGTGCATAGACATGTACAGAGTACATGGTTATAGTAGAAATGAGGCACAAGTCATTATAAATGTCATGTATTAACATTCAATAACAAAAATACAGTTGCTGTTAGGAATCACCCTGATGGCAAAACAGGAGAATGCTTCTGTTATATCTGTTACAGTATATATGATGAACTGACAACTGAACTCTTCCTGTCCCTACAGATGTACTCTAATATAAATAGGCATATATGAAGAGTTTTGAACTACTAAAAACCCAATATTTGGAATATATTATCACAGCTAGAAACTATCACTCAAACATTAACATGGCCGATGCACATGGCAAGACCAACACTATATCAAGCACATGCAGCACAAATATAATAGTAGCATCTTCAGGTCACTGTTAGAACATGTTATTACACATTTCTACAAGATGAAGCAAATTCTACTTGAAAACAGAGCAACCTGTGGAGTACTAACAAACAAGTCAATGTGCAGAAAATGTTATCCTGAATTGTCAGCTAGTACATCACCGGTGCAACGCACGGGAATCCTAGATGGAAAGGGAATTCAAAGATGGCATGGAATCCTTAGGGTTGGTTTTTAAACATGCAAGGGATCATGGGAGGTTGGGATGTGAGTGCAGTCATGGGAAGCAAAAAGGATACAATATAGGAAAAAAACACCTCAGTTTGTTATACCGCAAAAAACAATCAATGAAGCAAGCTACTGACTAGGTGAGTCCTATAAAGTAGGAGAAAATACTCTGGTAATTAGCAATAGCTGACAAAATAATATCATAAATTGAAAAGAGATGTTTGCAAGCTAGATAATAGGTCAGACAGCCACTAAAGAAGCACCGTAGACAATGCTCCAAATAATAACACCAGATGTCAACAATGCAGCTACTTTATCTTCCTATTGCTATCTACAACATATAGACATACACTTTCTCATATATGACTTGCTGGCATGTTATAAAAATAAAATGTTGATTTCTGAGACAGTTAAACCACCAAGTTTGACAATAGTTGTTAAGCTTGTAAAATTGTTAACACTACACCAAATGACTTCTCATGTTAATCTTTTTGCAGAAAATAGGTAAGTGAAATGTGACTCCTTTAACATAGATATGCATACAAAGGTATGTAAGACTTACTTTGGTACTTGCTTAGTTCAATGTGCATGTTTCATCATATAGTTTCTCTTTGATAAAACATATATTATCAGGAAACAAAATTAATTACAAAAAGAAGCAAATGCTTTCTGCTGTCTTAATGTAATAGTCCGCTTATATTTATTGCAATATTGACATTTTTCTGCATTATTTTAAATGCTTAAATAAAATAGACACCGAAAATGAAAGATGTTCAGGTTTAATTGCCTACCACACTCCCATTTGTTAAATGACTTGGCCATCATTTGTAAATACTTGAAAATTCAATTTCCATATATATTAACCCATCTCATTCCTGGGTGTCAAACTCTTGTTTTGCTTCTTCCCAGGTTAATATTTTGTTTCCTTTCATCACTTCCTCCATCTTCATATAATGAGTCCACTCTGTTCATTTACAGTTCATACTCTCTGGATCTCTGCTTCTACTGGCAATAACAAATCTTTATATTCTCTGATTGTTGTGATTGATAATAACTGGTTGATAGTCTGGCAGATGTAGTACTGCATGTTTATTTGCATTGGTTTGTGTGCATGCTTGCCATGGTACCATTTGTACATCTGCAGTAGTTTATCCTGATTTATCATTGTTTCCATCCTTCTAATGTATCGCTATCTTGGCTAGCATAAATTTGATTTAATTGTGCCGCTTTATGGTACTTTGTTCTAATGGCAACATCAGTTTGTTTCATTTGACTCTTTCCCTTTTATTTTTCCATTAATTGTCCCTTTATTTCTTTTGAAAGTTGCATCATTGTTTCTTTCAATCTGGGAAAACTTTAGACTTGATTTACATAGAGCACCAAGGGAACCAAAAGCATTTTAATTTCACAACTTTTGCTGTCTAAATCCATAATTAAAATCTCTCACTACCTTACCATGTTCACCATTTTCTGTGTTCTTTCTCCATGTATCTCTTCTACTGCCTGCCTTGTATCATTCCTGAGCCATATTCCTAGATATCTCATTCTATGGTATTCCCGATGATACTGAAATTGTTGGACCTGATTATGTGTAGGTGTATAGTTCAAGACTATTGCTTTTGCCCGAGCACAATATTATTTTTACCATAGTTTTCAGTTTGTCAAATCAATTTTGTAAGTCATTTTCTAGATTGTAATGTACAGTCTGACATAATCTGAAAATAATACTATTTTTCATCTCTACCTTATATGTATCCTTCTATTTTAGATGTTCTTATGTCATCCTTTGATGATTGCAAATATAGTGCAAATAGGAGGGGAGACAGTGGACAACCTTGTCTCATGCATTGCCTTATTCCTAATGTCTGGGATAGGTTACCATTACACTTCAGCGTAGCTTGGCATTCTCATACATCTTAAATATAGGTTTATCCATTTCTGTGGATAAATTTTAAGAAAATACAGCTCACTCTATTGATGGCCTTCTTGGCATCCAATCCTATAATTATTATTGGCCCCCTTGTTACTTCCATACCTTTCTGTATCATTAATGTTCTTGGGATGTTGTCAAACATCTGCCTACTTCCTACAAATCCACAGCCATACTCCTAGCTAATATTGTCATGAAGACTTTATAATCATGAGTTAAAACTGATATGGGACAGTATGATTTGGGCCTATCTCATGCTTCCTTTTTTCAGTATTACAACCATTATTGCTACTTTCAAAGAAACCAAGAGTCCCCCCCTTTACTAATATTATTTATAATTATTTCAACCATACTTTAAATATCCTACTTCTATCCTTTTCCATACTTAGATTTGTATACCATCTATTCCTGGGGTTTTCCCTGTGTTTTGATACTTTATCACTTCCTTAATTCCCTATTCATTTATTTCCATAAGCAGATCTTCATGATGCTCTTTGGTAAGATTTGGTAAGTAAATTCCCCTTAAATACTGTTCCATTTCTTTTAGTGTGTTCTCTACTTCCTAATTTTCTACATACGACACATAATAATAACCTAACATTATTCTTTTTCTTTTATCACAATCTTTCTCCAGTATTCCTGTGTGTGGATTTTTAATGTTTAGCATTTTGTCTACTTTCTGATTTCCTAACTTTTGTGCTAATAATGTTGGTCTTTTGGCATTATTGTCAAAGAATGTGTATTTCAGTGCCTTAGCTCTATACTCTGTTTAGTTACTCAAACATACTTCCCTTTAAAATAGACATTATCTTATTTTTCTTTGTTTTTTTCCTGCTCTCTAGTCTCTTGCATTCTTTTAATTGCATTTGTTGCCTGCAAATACTTGTTGTAACTAACCGGTAGTATATCATTTTGCTTTACTGAAACCAGTACTCTAATTTAGCTTTTGGATTTATCACAATCATTGTCTATTTACTCTGACTCTATCTTTACTCCATTGATGTTGCTAATACCCCATCAACCACTCTATCAATGCTTGCTGCTGCTGCAATAAGTACATCAGGAAATGTCATTGATTTCCTGAGAATTCTAGTCTATGCTTTTTCATTTCCAGTTGGGCTAGGGCATGATCTGACTATAAAACCATAAGTGTTTCTAATTTTCTCACTAAGCAGTCATGTTTTTTTTTTAAGTTTACATCTATCTAATCTTGCTCCTTGTTATATTTTCTGAATAATAAGCAAAATATCTAACACTACAGTATATGTCCATTATGCCTATTGTGCTAAATATATTCATATATTTACTTAGATGCAATGTCGGCCCTTCAGTTTATGGCATTCCAGTCCTCCAAATTAAAGCTCTTCCATTGAATACTGTGACTGCAACCATTATTTTATCTCTGTCCAAGTAGTGTTTGAGGGGAAAGTATATTGATGGTATTGTAATGTCCAAATTCTGTCAACATTCTTTAATCAAGACATATCTTCCTTGTTTATCAACTCTTTCCCCATATATTTTAAAACCTAATCCTTTTTAACCACTATGATTATATATTTTTTCTTTATTTCTCCAGTCCTGCAAAATAACCTGTCTTGTTGCTTTCCTTTTCAACTCCTCATGGCTCTGTCCTTTTAAATGCATTTCCTGCAGCAGTACAATGTCATTATTTCCTTTCAGAAGACAGGTTATCATTCTGCATCTTTTCTTCTTGTATATTAATCCATTAAAATTCCAGGACAATATTTTCAATTCCTTATCACTCATTAAGTATCTTAACTTTCCTTTTTTACAATTTTGATTGCCCATAACACTATGCCATTATATAACTTGTCCTTTCACTGAAATTTACGTTTGTTCACCTGACACCTTTGTTTATTGCTTGACTGGGTTACTGAGTATTTTAACAATCACTGTCCTACTTTTACACTCCTCCAAAAACTATGTTAAATCCATAAAACCATATTAACTATTATACATGTTACTTTTGTAGGTGTGATCTGTAAACTCATGCTCAGTTATTTGGTATGTTAAGCATTTGTCCTTCACAACAAGGTCACGTGGATTTCTGTTCTGACTTTCCTTAGTATGAAAGATTAGTGTCATATTCTGATTGCAACAATTCATCCTGCCATGACTGCTATTAATGTTCAAGCTACTACTTCTATATTAGATCTTAAATTGTTAATAAACCATTGTTTTTGTTCATTCATTCAAGCTCTCTTTTTCTCCTAGTCTACCATACATTTTAGCCGCAAATGGCCAATGGCCAAAAATGTGATTACTAATGTAGAAAAGGATGTTCCACCCTTCTGAAAGGCTGATTAACTGTTCCACATACTATTGAGCCTCTTGTTTTCAGCAGTTCTTCTAGGTAAACTGGATAGGCAACATACTCCTTTGGCCACTCCTCCCTGATGTCAAGATCCTCCTCTTCCTTCCTGTTTATGATACAAACTCACCTCACTTGTCAGTCTTTCAGCTCTTATGACTCCACTCTATGTCAGCTGACTAACATTGCTTCCACCTCAGTATATATCTTCTGTTGCCTGTCTGAAAGTGCTGATTTAAGTTTTTTTGATTCGTCAAGATATTGCATAAGTTATTTAAAAGCGCTTATTTCTTTATGCTAGGACTCCCGATCCTCAATTTGATTATGTATTTCTTTCTAAACATCTTTCTGTATGTCTAATTTCTGATTACTTTATAGAATAGACATATTATCTACTCATATCCCTGATACAGTAACCCATTATGTCCTTTATATATTACACATTAACATAATATGAGCTTTCATATGAATTATAAGCCAGTAAAACTTACTAGGATTCCTATCAAATAATCAAGCAGAAAAACTGTTGAAAGTCATATGGTCAAACCAATATCATCAATAAGTCAATCCATTGAACCATTCAGACTTGAGATCGCATTATAGCATGGATCAGGAAATGTGCCCTTTTCCCCACTGTAGTGTGATGTCTGAGTTAGTATATATAATTAGCAGGGGGTGTGGGGGGGTGCACCCCCCGCAAAAGCAGTTTTTGTGGTGTATGTGGGTGTTGTCTTTGTTTGAGTTTGTTTTGATGTATTTAATTGTTGATGATATGGGTTCAACCATATGACTTCGACAATTTGTCCGTTTGATTATTTGAAAGGTATCCACTTACTTCACCTCAAATGTCCAGTGCCTGTTATGAAGTCATTATTATTTATTTATTTATTTACTTTGGACAGTCTCATAGTTACTTCACCTTTTTCTTTGTTAACTATCATCATTTTCTGATTCCATTGAGATCTCTGGACCATTCAGTGATTTATTATCCATAATCATCTTCAAAAAAATTTGAATTTCTCTTGACCTGTCCTGCATTGTCTTTTGGAATACTGGGAATAGCTTTATTGGGAATCTCTCCTTAACAATTTTCTCTCAAGTTTCTGCTTTGTCCTTTATCAGGTACAGTCCCCCAAGACCTGTCAAATCTCTTTGCTGTTCCTCACTTCTTCTGGTCAATGTTTGTAGTCCTTCCTGTGCATCATTGTAGGATTTAGCCATCAAAAGATAAAGCATTTTAAAGTGAACTGGGCAAAGTGGTTGAATTTCAAGTGCAGGTTCCTGCATTTTCTGAATCATGGGATGAATATGTTCCTTCTCACCCTTGACTGGCCATCATCTACAAAGATTCTAGACTCACCATTTTTTTAATAGTCCTTTTTTTCCATAGATTAGATAAGACTTGATTGATATGGTGGGATTTAAATTTCACAACCACAGTTCTCACATGGTTCATTGTAGTCTTGCCAGGGACATTCACCTTGTAAGCTCTGTGTATCAGTAGCTCTTGCAATGGGACTCCCAGTCCACTGATGGACACAGTCTCTGATAAAACCTTTACAGTCTTACCCTCAACTCTGTCTCTGGGATCACCATAAATTTCAAGTTATTCCTCCTGGACCAGTCTTCCAATTCAATGATTTTCTTAAGAATTTTACCATATTTTACTTTTTGTTTAGCCAGGGTTTCTTTTGTTTTTCATCTGGAAGTTTGAAAAGATGCTAGATCTTCTGTGTGTTCTGACAAAGTTTCCTCTATAAAATTTATCTTCTCTTTAGTTGTTGCAATATAGTCATTTAATGTTTCACTGATTTTATAAATTTCACAGTGAATCTGTCTATTTAGCACTCCATTGTGGGTGATGACACTGCAGCTATGTCTTTCTTGTTTTCTATTATTTCCCACTGTTTCCCCTATATTTCTTTATCTGTCTGTAGACTGTCAGTGATTTAAATGTTGTAAGCAAAGTTTTTCTTTTTTTTCTGTCTGCTTTACTGGTAGATGTGCCTTCCTGCAGCATTTCACTTCTAAGTATTAACTTTTGTAATTTTACTCTCTTTCAGTATGGAGCTCTAGAATCAGTTGTCTACTACAGCTCCTGCCAATCTTGTTGACTTGGGTCTCCTGAGGCAGTGTAGCAATTGCCTCATGTACACAGACATCACTCTACTAATAAAAAAATGTAGTACAGAGTGCAAGAGATGTATTTACACCAAGAATCTAGAATCCATGTTCTCTCTCACTCAAAACAGTAACACAGAGAAAGTTGTCAACTCACCCACCACTACATATTCACATAGTACCACTACTCATACACTTACCACTACTCAAACACATAGTACCCATCAAACACGTAAATCCAAATATGCTGAGGTTCTCTCAAAAAACTTACCGAAACACCAGAGACCTCCAAATCACAAGTCTGCTATAGCTAACACAGTCTCCACAGCACCCATGACACATACCAACACCAGTGTCTCACCCACCAAACCCATAAGGTGTAACAATCAAAAATCAAGTTTTTTTGTCATTGAAGACTCAATAGTGAGACACGCGGATGTCCCACTCACCAGGCTGGACAAGGAAAAAGTCACAGTCAGCTGCCTATCTGGTGCCAGGATTCACCAGATCATGCATGCCCTCATGTCTCTCAGCAACAAGTACCGTTATGAGTCTGTCATAGTTCATGTTGATGTGAATGATCTGAGATGTATCTCGCTGGACTATATGAAGACAGACATGGTCGAACTCTCTAAGTATGTGTCCCAGGCAGATATGTCCCTAGCCCTGAGTAGCATACTACCCTCACCTAGAATGACACCACAGTATAAACAAAAAATGATTGATTTCAATAATTTGCTTAGATTTTGGTGTCATTCCAAGGGGATCCAGTTTCTGTTTGCCTGGGAAGCCACGGTCTACAAACTTTGCTGTTTGCCAGAGATGGCTTGCATCTGGCACCCCTAGGCTTTCAGCCGCTGGCAAAGGCTCTTGCCTCCCCCATAGTGAATTTTTAGGCAAGGTCTCAAAAACAACACTACTAACGTGAAATTAACCAATAAGAAAAAAATAAGGGTCATGCTGCTAAATGCTAGGAGCTTATCTCCATGGAAGCACTTCTATATATCACTAGAAGATGTGCAATCACAGAAACCTGGTTTAAGGTCTCAGAGAGTACCCCATCCCTGCAAGGCTACACTGCCTTCATTACCTTTAGACCACAAACTGAACGTGTGAAAACCAAAGGAGGTGGTGTTTCAATCTATATTAAAGATAAATTCACATCCCATCTAGTTAGACTGGACAACTCCATGGAATTACTCCAGGTCCAGGTGATGGTGGGGTAAGACCTCCATTCAAGTCTTAGCCAGTTATAGATCCCCCCTCCATGGGTCATGACACCCACGAAGCCTACTTAACCAAACTGAAGATAATCCAAATTTTACCAAACACACTGGTTATGGGGGATTTCAGTTATCCCACCATCAACTTGGAAACCTACTCTAGCCCAAACTCGCTAGCACAAAAGTTCCTTGACATTGTAAATTCGAATGCCATGGAGCAAATTGTTTATACCCTGACAAGAGGAACAAACATTCTAGATCTGGTTCTCACCATCATGTCAAACAGATGCACTGCTGCAACTATTGGACCCTCATGACCACAAATCAGTCACCTTCGAACTGACACTAATACCAGAACTCACAAAGTGTGAAATCAGACTAAAAAACTTCACCAAGGCAAACTGTACCCTCCTAGGTGAACTTATAACTGTTTGCCAAGCCCCACCCCAAGCTGAAAGTGTTAACTATGCTGAAGCTTACACTAATGCCCTGTACAATCGCGTCTATATTAGAACATCGAAGTATTACTACATCGAATGTTCTAATATCGAACCATTTCACTCGAAACACCACAGCATCGAACACTCAGAACAGTTTTTCCAACAAACATACACACAACATAAGCACACCAAAATATATAATCCAAACACATACACTTCACAAAACCCTACACTAAACCATACATACACTACTAGCTATCCACTTACCTTAACCCAACCCTAACCCTAAGGTCCATAACTACCGCACATTCACCTTACCCACTCCCTAACCCTAAAGTCCCTATCGCACACTCACCTTACCAGCTTCCTAACCCTAAAGTCCCTATTGCACACTCACCTTACTGCTCCCTAACTCTACGGTCCCTATCGCACACTCACCTTCATTCACACACTTACTTTAATCCGGTCCCTAACCTTCGCTCCACAGTCGAGGAAATAGCGAAGCTGCAGAAACAGCCCACCGAATACTTTCCCTAGGAAAGTATTCGATATTCTGCAGCTTCGCTATTTTCAGCTTTCGATGCAAAGGGTTCGATATTAGTACATTTGAAGTAGTAATACTTCGATGTACTAATATAGACCCGTACAATCACTTACATAAGTGTATAAACTCGTCTGTACCAGCCAGAATCAAAGTCAGAGCCCCAAATAAAATCAAGCTGCCATGGTGGACTTCCAGCATCAACAAACTCTACAATAAACACAAAAAGCTGCTGTCCAAAAACACAAAGACTAGGACCCAACAATGGAAAAGCACCCTCCTCAGACTTAACAGGCATATAAGACAACTTGTCAAATCCTCTAAGAGCTCCGTTGAGAGAAACCTAGCAAGTACTGCCAAGGATAATCATATTACTTTTTACAACAATGTACGCAACCTAAAAGGTAAAACCCAAGCATGTGCAGAACTGGTGGTCATCGGTATCACACACACTGATCCCACAGAGATAGCAAACCTGCTAGCAGATAGGTTTGGTGAAAAATTTCACTCGCTTATCCCCTTTTGACTTACAACAAACCCTCCCCAAAGCCCCCCCCCCCCACCTTACATATCTGAAGAGCAGGTCCTCAAAGCCCTGTCCAAGGCAAAGAACATGGCCTCTATGGGACCAGATGACATCCCAGGCTGTCTTCTAAACAGGCTAAAACATGAACTAGCATCACTACTAAGTACCCTTTTCAATAATAGCCTAACTACAGGCTTTGTTCTTGTGGAATGGAGAACAGCTACAGTTATTCCCCTCCACAAAGGTGGCCTAGCAACAGACTCAAGGAATTACAGACCCATAGGCTTGACCAGCCTTATCTGTAAGGCCATGGAATGTATTATTATGATCCTCATAAATAAATACATAGCTGGCCTGCATACCCTGGATCCTACCCAATTCAGCTTCCTGAAGGGTAGATCCTGACTATTAAATCTGGTGGATTTCTTTGAAAATGTGACCAGGACCATTGAAGAGCACAAATCTGCACACAGCATACCTTGACTTGGCAAAGGCTTTTGACACAATCCTACATTCAGGCATCACCAATAAACTTAGCAAACTGAATATAAACCCCTTAGTTGTAAGATGGGTTGCCAACTGTCTCACACACCAGACACACATCAAAGTGGGTGACTCCATATCAACCAGCAGACCTGTTACCAGCAGGGTGTCACATGGGTCAGTGCTGGGCCCCCTACTGCTTGGTATATACTTTCAGAAGTTTAGGTCAAAACTAAAGGGTTGTGGCTGACCAAGTTTGCAGATAACTGCAAACTAGGTACAATCATTGAATCCCCAAATGATGTCAGTATTCTCCAGGAGGGTCTCACACAGACCAATGACTGATGTATTACTCACGGTCAAATGGAGGAATGTTAGTACTGCAAGTAGTGATCTTTGCTCAGGAGTTAGTGAAATTTTTTTGAAAACAGCTGGTTTGTAGAATAGTGCACTAGAGGCTGTAGTTGCTTTATTTTCCCAAATAAGAGGATTGTACTGAAGAGTAAGCATAAGTCTGAGGAGCACATATGTTTTTTTCCATGTTAGATGGAAAACATTTTCCGTGCTTAACACCAACACCTACCTTGAATGTTGGCACAGGTTCTTTAAATTAAACCGATTAATAAGACTACCAGGCTATACTGAATGATTTTATAAGATATACTTACTGAATGTATTAATATTCTCATGCACTGTATTCTATTAATGGAAAACTAAAAAAAATGTCATAAAATTAAACAGTGATGTTGTGATGCCCCAGCACTGGCTCAGTAATCAAGGAGCCTCAATCCTCACCACTGGCAACAATGGGGAGTGTACACACTGGGAGGATGACAAGTACACACAGTAAAGTGCAATTTTCCTTAACAGCACACAGAGATCACAGTCAGCCTGGTGCTGGTTTCTCCCTCTTTCTCCAAATCCCCAATAAAATAAGACACCTCAGTGGTGCACTTGGCTGAGATCTCAGCTGAGTGATCAAACCAAGATCTCCAGCACTCTCTCTGTCCAACCAGTGCTTCATGTCCCTGCCCAAGTAGCTGACACACACACTCTCTGAGATTTGATTCTGCCCAGGCTATAAGGTAGTTTTTCACTGCCACCAGCCAACTCTTATCAGCTACTTTAAGGCCCTTAGCAAAGGGTGTCCAATCCTACTGTGTAATGTTAGTATTAATCCAAATGGTAGTCTGACCAAAAGCAAGGCTATTTAGGAGTGGCCTGTACAGTGTCACCAAAAAGATATGCAAGTACACTAAGAGCTTAAATATCTCTAAACAGACCAGTCACAATTAAAAGTCTAAATATACTTTATAGTAAGTAATAAAAGAACAAGGCAATACTCAGTAAGTAATCAGTTATATCAGAGTTCAAAATCACAGGAAATATTTAAAACAGCATTGCAGGACAGTCTCAAATAAATAAAGAAAACATCTAAGCTACACTTCACTATATTCCTATCTGAATCTAAAAGAGTTACTATGCCATGGTGGCAGTGGGGACAGGCTGCGCAGCAAGGGGTACCAATGCTGAAGAGGCCAGTCTGGAGCTATAAGTATTGTCCTTCGTTTTTCCTTCTTTATTTTGAGCAGTACCCTAAGGTTGAGAGGTAGGGGAGAAAATGCATAGACCGATAGATTGACACAGGGGAAGGACAGGGCATCTACTTTCCAAGCCATGCAGTGATTCTCCCTGGTATAGAATTTGCTGACCTGATGGTTGGTGTGGGAGGAAAAGAGGTCAACCTTCAGGGTGTCCCATATCTGAGTTATTAGGGTAAAGGTTCTTCTGTTGAGCTGCCACTCATGTGGGTCCAGAAGATTTCTGTTTAATTGTTCTGCCAGAGAGTTGAGAGAACCTGGTAGGAATTGTGCTAACAGGTGGAGCTGCATGGCAAAGGCTGTGTGCCAAATGGTCATGGCCAGCCTGCATAGAGGGTAGGAGTGAGTCCCTCCCTGCTTGTTGTTATACCACATTATAGTGGTGTTGTCTGTTTTGATCAGGAGAGCCCCTGGGGAGAGAAGGGGCTTGAAAGCTATCAAGGCATGCTGGACAGCCATTACATCTTTTTGGTTGATGTGCAGAGGGATTTTCTGTGGGCTCCATTGGCCCTGTATGAACCTGCCATCCAGATGTGCACCCCAGGCATAGTATGATACATCTGTGGTGAGGGTCTGGGTGGCAGGGAGTGGTGAGAAAGGTAGTCCCGTGTTGTGGGAGCATGCTGTTGCCCACCAAAGAAAATATTTTCTGAGGCAAGGAATAATAGGTATAAGAGTCTCCAGGTCTTGAGAGTGTTGACACCAAAGACTTTTTTGGATACCATTGAAGTTTCCTCATATGCAGTCTGGCATGTGGAATGAGTAGTATGCAAGATGCCATTAACCCCAGAGCTTGCAGGATCTTCCTTGCAGATAGCGGTGGTCTGGTGGCTAGTTGAGAGAAGTAGGCTGTCAGGAAACGTTGCTTTTCTCGTGTAAGGAATGCCATCTGGGATGCTGTGTCCAGGCTTGCTCCCAGGAATATAATCCTTTGGGTGGATACCTGTTTGGATTTTTTTCGTTGATTGCGTACCCTCGGGAGGTTAGTAGGGACTTTACAAAGGCCAGGTGCTTGAGAAGCTTTTCCTGGCTGTCTGCCTGAATTAGGCAGTCATCTAAGTATGGGTAAATCTGGATATTCCTTTGTCTACAAAAGACAATGGCTGAAGCCAGACATTTTGTGAAAACTCTGGGGGCAGTAGATAAGCCAAAGGGAAGTGCAGAGAACTGAAAGTGTTGAGATCATGGCCTGAAATGGAGATATTTCCTACATGATTCCCTGATAGGAATATGGAGGTAGGCCTCTTTTAGATCTAGGGTGGCTAGCCAAGCATCCTAGGACAGCATGGGTAGCAGCTGCTGGAAGGTGAGCATCTTGAATTCTGGGATTACCAGGAAGGTGTTTAGAATGGATAGCTTGAGGAAGGGGCACCAGGTGCCCTCTTTTCTGGGTACCAGAAAAAGTCTGAAGTAGAAATCTTGGCCTCTCTGTTCTGCATTATCATGCTCTACTGCCCTCATAGAGATCAGGGAAAGGACTTGCTTTTGCACCTCTGCCCACTAGTTTGGAGGTAGATCTGGGAACCCTTTTGGGGTAGAAAGGGTGTGGAAAGAAAATTTGCATCCCTGGGACACTATGTTGAGAACCCAGTGGTCGTTGGTAATGGTGGCCCAGGTGCTTGTGTGAAAGGAGAGTTTTTCTCCTAGGGGTAAGTGAAGGTGGGCAGAGGGAGGGGGTGGGGGAGGTGAGTGATTGTGAGTTCTTACCATAAAGGGGTGGCTTAGAACTCCCTGGTTTTGAAGTGGAGGTAGTCCACTGCTTAGATCTCTGCATTCCCTGTGGCTGCTGTCTGGGGGGTCTGGTTCTCTGGATTCTGGGCTGTACTGGCTTAGTGGGAGCAGGAAAAGACCAGTGCTTGGTGGGACAATGCCTGCTAAACCTGAGTGGCTGGACCTGTAAGAAATCCTTAACTGTCTGCATAGATTTTGTTTTTTTTTCCATCTTTTTTAAGACCTCTTCTGCCTTAGTGCCAAATAAGTTGTCTTTGTGCAAGAGGGGATTCAACAATTTAGATTTAACATGGTCTGGCAAGGGCTGTTCCTTAAGCCATGCATGCCTTCTAATGATACATCCAGGGACTGTTGCCCTGCAATAAGCTTCTAGGGCATCAAAACCATAGTGCAAGGTGTGTTTTGTTACTTGACTTGCAGAATGCATTAGCTCTATTAACTCTTTAGATTCTGCACAAGCAGGAAAGGAAGACATTTTTTGTTTGAGGAGTTCCAGGGTATGTTGCTGAAATTTTAGCATATGGAACTGACAATTTAGTGCCCTGATAGCAAGAGTAACTGAGGTGTATACTTTTTTACCATGTCTGTCTAGTGCTCAGGAATCCCTATCTGAGGGGGTGGGATTCTTAGCAGAGGTTGCTTTAATCCCTTTAGGCCCTTGGGAAATTACCTCAGGGTCAGCAGTAGGATTTCTAAAAAGAAATTTGTGAGTCAGGGACTCTATAGTACCTGTCTGGTTTTCTGGGTGCAGGAGAAAGAGTGTCAGGAGTCAAGCTGGATTCCAGGAAAACATCCTCCACAACATCCAGGACTGGGGGGATGACCAAGAGTCTATGCTGTGGAAGATCTAAGAATTCTCTGAGTCTTTTTTTAGACTGAGGGTAGTCCTGACTCTCCCATTGGAAATGCTCCCTTAAGGTATGAAGGTTTTCCCCAAAGGAAAAATCCTCTGGGGGAGAGGCAGAAGGGATGGAATCCTCTGCATCAGAATCCTCATAAGTAGAGAGGGGTTGCATGTCTTCATATTCAGATGCATGAGAGCCATCTGACTCTTGTTCAGAGAAAACTAAAGGGGACAGATCACTTTTCCTTTTGCAGGGGGTATCTTGGCTTCCGCTGATCAGCATGATAAAGTCTTAAGCCATTTTAAGCATTTGAGACTGAGACAAGGAAGCAGGTGCCTGAGATTGGGTCATCAGTTTCTTGGGTGTGGCTCGTACCCTGGGCCTAAGAAACTCAGTAGTTTTTGAAAGAATAGTAGTCACAAAAGAAGACCTTGGTTTGTAAATCGGTAGTGCAAAGGACTTCCTCAGAAGCCGGTGTCTGCTCAGCGGCTCCAGACCCATCCAAGGTAGAGATGACCACATGATCCTTAGTCGAAGACAAGTTTTGCTGCATACCGGACTCCGAAAGGATCTTGGTAGCAGCCTGCGAATCCACAGAAGCGAACATCAGGGGCTGCAAAAGCTCCTCACTGAGGACCGGAGAACTGACGGCTAGCTTAACGGAAGCAGCGTTGGAAGGTATGGACCTGTGTGGTCTCTGTCTTTATCTTTACTTTTTTTTCGGATGGCTTACTGAAGCCATATCAGAGTTTGAGCACTGTAAGCAAAAATATCTAGCTATAATAAGGGCCCAATGATGGATATTTCTGGTGTTGAGCAAAGCACAGAAGCGACAGTGGGGGATGTCATGGTCTGAGCCTAAACAAGTGAGGCAGTAAGAATGAAAGTCTCAGTGTGTTATTTGCTTTCCACACACTAAACAATTGTTAACTTTTTCTGACATCGGTTAGTGCAAGAAAAAAGGATCCCCAATGGGGTACTTAGCTTTAGAAGACTTCAGCTTCAAATCAGTAGACGAAACTCAGGTAGCGGCTGACCGGCACTCATGCGAACTGCTTCTGCTTCAGGCTCAATGGCAAGAAAGACTGATGTAATGGCGTTGGCTGCCTTACTTTATACTACTGACGACCTGACATCAGTCCTGAAGCAACAGCAGCCGACACAGAAATACTAAGCTTCTGGTATTTGGGCCAGCTGAGGGCTGAAGGTGCTTTTGCCAGGAATGGCTGTAGATGGCAATATCATTCAGGTAAGCAACGGCAAAATCTTCTGCTCCTGCTAGGATATGATCTACCAGCCTCTGGAAAGTCACTGGGGCATTTTCCATCCCAAAGGGCATCTTCGTGAACTCATACAAGCTGAAAGGAGTCACAAAGGCTGACCTCTCTTTAGTACTGGGAGTCAAAGGCACCTGCCAGTAACTCTTGGTAAGATCAATAATACTGAGCCCCACCTAGCTGCTCTAGGGTTTCATCTGTCCTAGGCATCTGGTAAGCATCTGTAGTCCACACAAAACCTGGTGCTGCCGTCCTTCTTTGGTACCAGCACCAGTGGGGAGGCCCAGGGACTGCTGGACTCCTGGATTACCCCTAGTTCCAACATTTCCTGTATCTCCTCCCTCAGAATCTGTTTGACTCTCTCAGGCACCATATAAGGGGCCTGCATCATAGGCCTTTGGGATCCAGTATCCACATGGTGCTGCACCAGGTGGGTGCTCCCTGGTTTCCCAGTGATCATGTCCCCAAACTCCTGTAACACTGCTCAAATTTCTTGAACCTGGGTAGGGGATAGCTGCTGAGACACTGCTACACCTTCCACTGAGGTGCCAGTCCGAGCCTCACTGAGGAGATCAGTCACCAGATCGCCCTCAGACTTCTCCTGCCATCCACTGCAAATACTCAGCACAAAGGCCTCTCTATCATGGTAAGGTTTCATTATGTTAACATGGTACAATTTATGCCCCTGCCTCCTGCCTAGCAGTTCTACCATGTAGTTAACATCACTGACCTTCCTTACCACCTTGAAGGGGCCCTCCAAAGGTGCCTACAGCTTGCTATGTTTGACAGGAATGAGAACCATTACCTGCTGCCCCACAGCATAATCTCTAGCTCTAGCATTCCTGTCATACCAGACCTTTTTCCTGCTGTTGGGCTTCTGCCAGGTTCTCCTCGGCCAAGCCCATGAGTTCCCTGAGCCATGTCTTGAGGTTTAGTACATATGCCACAACAGACTCCTTGTGGGATTCATACTCATCCAACCAGTCATCACAAATCACATCTAGAGGACCCCTCACCCTATGCCCATACAGCAGCTCAAAGGGTGAAAAAAACTGTGGATTCCTGGGGAACCTCTCTGTAAGCAAACAACCGATGGGGCAAATAACTGTCCCATTCCCTCTTGAACTGGTCTGGAAATGCCCGTAGCATCATCATAAGTGCAAAGTTTAACCTCTCAACAAGACCATTAGTCTAGGGATGGTAGGGGGTGGTCTTTAGGTGCTTCACCCCACAGTACTTCCACAGACAAGCCAGCAGGTCTGGTGTGAAATTGGCATCTCTGTCAGTCAGTATTTCTTTTGGGAAACCTACCCTGATGAAAATCTGTAACAAAGCATTTGCCACCTTTTCTGCCTCGATGGAGGACAATGCCACTACCTCAGGGTATCTGATAGTATAATCTACTACCATTAGGATATACTTCTTCCCTGTGGAACTTGGGATAGTCAGAGGCCCCACAATATCCATAGATACCCTCTGAAATGGTTCCTCAATCACAGGCAAAGGCATCAATCGAACTTTCACATTGTCTTCTGCCTTGCCTACCTTTTGGTACTGCTCACAGGTCCTGCAGTACCCTGTTACATCTCTAGACATCCCAGGCCAATAAAAGTTTTGCATAATACATCTCTTGGTATGCTTTATGCCCATATGACCTGCAAAGGGAATATCATGGGCTATGGCTAGAAGTGCCACACAGTAGGCTCTGGGCACTACCAACTGCTGTATTCTCTCACCTTCTAGCTCTCCCTCAGGGTCCACTCTCTATACAGTAACCCTCTGTCCCAGTATACATATTTCCCTTTCCCTTGAGAATCAGGTGCTTCACTGGCTACCTCCCTCAAACCTTGTAATGCAGAATCTGAGAGCTGATCCTGTCTCAACTCTCTCTTCGTAACCCTTCCCAGCTCCCCTTCCACAGGAAGTATGGTATCCTCTGACAGTGGTGTCTCACTGTCAGCCTGGGTACTACTACTCACCTCTGCCCTTGCAGTCACTCTGTCCAAGGAAACATCAATAATCACAACCAGCTGTGGCTCACCTTCAGTCTCACTGCTACAGGGTAGCTCCCTCCCTGAAGTAACCACCTCACTAGTCCTGACTGCAAGTGTGTGGTCTGTCTGGGACCTCCCCAGGCTACCAGACCCACATGCTTGTCTCCAAGCCAGACTGCATGTAAATGCATGCACACAGGGTACTGCATTATCAAATTCATTCCCTATCAGGACAACTGCAGGGATATCCTCAAACACACCTACTTACTTGCTTCCTTTCCACCCTCTCAATCAAGGTGAACCCTAGCAAAAGGTATTTGCAATGGGGTCCCTCCTAAAGCTCTGACTGGAGTAGACTGCCCAAGAGAGTAGTGCTCCTCTTTAACCACTACAGGCCTCATAATGGTAAGTTCAGAGGCTGTGTCTCTCTTAGCAGTGGCCTGTTGCCCACTTACTAAGATAGAATATAACCTCTTGTGGTACTTTAGTAGCCTTGTTGTCTCGAGAAAACTTACTGCTGGCATTCTGTCATTCCCACTTACTGGCTCTCCCACCTTTTGTTCCCCACCTTGCCTCTGTGGACATCTATATGCTACAAGGCTCCACTGGTTGCATTTAAAACATTTAACCCTTGGTCCTGGACATCTACCTGAACTAGTGGCTTCCCCTGTTACTGATGGACTCTGATGGGTAGTCTGGGCTGCCCACCATGGGTTCCCTTAGACCTATGAGCAGTGCTGGGTATCCCTTTCCTCTGAAGTGATGCCCTGTTTGCTAGAGTCTCCCTTCTTCCCCAACTCATCTGCAGTATTGCATTGTCTATCAGCTAACTAGATTCTCATTCCTCAGGCAAAGTGCTAAGGGTTTGTTCCCTCACTAAAAGGTCTGCCAGCCCTTCAAAAGTGGTGACCTGTCATCCACTCACCCACCTCTGAAAATAAGTGCTTAGTTCAGCAATATATTCACACACACTTTCATCTGCCTTGCATCTATGCTCACAAAACTTTTTCCTATAAGCTTCAGGTGTTAATTTAAAACATTCTAACAAACAGTTTTTGACTGTATTATAATTTAAGTAATCAGTATCAGACAATTTAGAAATAGCAGTTACAGCTTTACCATGGAGTAAGAGGATCAGGAACTGTACCCAGAGTTCTTGGAAAACATTATACTATTTACATACCCTTTCAAACATTATAAATTAAGCTATCAAAGTTATACCCCTCTGTAAATTCTGGAAGAAATTTACTGACCTTTGTTGCTTCTGGGGTTCGGTTATCCCCTTCCCTATTAGCTCCATCACCCTGGTGAAGAGTCAGCATCTCCTTTTCATGTTGCCTCTGCCTCTCATTGTCGTCAGCTTCCAGATGTCTCAATCTCTCTGCTGCTTCTATTTCAAAACATTTGGCCTCCAGTTCAAGTCTCTTTAACTCCAGACGAATTTTTAATTCCTCTATGGAAAGGTTGAATTGTCCATTTTCTGAGGGTTGTACATCTCCAAGGCCAGCTTAGTTGTCCACCCGATTGCTGGTCTGTGATGCGGTTGTGCCCAAGGCTACAATCATTTCTGCCTTAGTCAGGCTGGCACACACCAGTCCTTTAGCCTGGCACATCTCAGCCAACTGGCTCCTTGTCAGCTTGCCATACTCCTCTGCTGACATGCTTGCCTGCTCTCACTGACTAAGCTAACACAAAAATAAAACAATTGTGATATGAAACTCTGAATGTTCACTGTATGGCTGATTGAGAGTACAAACACCTTCAGTGACCACTGTTCACAGGCTGCAAGAATTCAATATCCAAACAACTGAATCCTAATATGTGGATATTCCACCACTACAATCCAATTAATATGTGATGTGGATATCCCACCACTGCCAACCAATTAATATGTGCCACTCCAGCACTGGCCCAGTAATCATGGAGCCTCAATCCTCACCACTAGCAACAGTGAGGAATGTACACACTGGGAGGATTACAATTTCACACAGAGTAAAGTGCAATTTCCCTTACAAGCACACAGAGATCACAGTCAGGCTGGGGTTGGTTTCTCCCACTTTTTCCAGATCCCCAGTAATACTTCCCACTGGCACAATTATAGGGTTGAGATCTCAGCTGAATGGCCATACCAAGATTTCCAGTACCCTCTCTGTCCAACCAGTGCTTCGTGTCCCTGCCCAAGTAGTTGACACACACACTCTTTGAGATTTGATTTATATACAAACACACACACACACACACACACACACACACACACACACACACACACACACACACACATGGGAAAGGCTGGCACAGTTTTACTAGCTATGCCCCATTCTGCCCAGGCTATAAGGTAGTTTTCACTGCCACCAGCCAACTCTTATCAGCTACTTTAAGGTCCTTAGCAAAGGGTGTCCAATCCTACTGTGTAATGTTAGCATTAATCCAAATGGAAGTCTGATCAAGAGCAAGGCTATTTAGGAGTGGACTGTATAGTGTCAGCAAACAGATATGCAAGTATTCTAAGAGCTTAAATATCTCTAAACAGACTATCCACAATTAAAAGGTTTAAATATATTTAATAATAAGTAATAAAAGAACAAGAAATACCCAGTAAGCAATCAGATACATCAGAGTTCAAAATCACAAGAAATATTTAAAACAACATTGAAGGACAGTCTTAAATAAATAAAGAAAGCATGTAAGCTACACTTTACTATATTCCTATCTGAATCTAAAAGAGTTACTATTCCCTAAAAACGTACTCACAGCAAGGCAAGTGCAGAGGTGAGTGGATGTTTCCAGCTGATGTTGTTAGGTCAAAAACAAAATGCAAAATGCACAGTCTCTCTCTGAGAGATTTCTTAAATTAATCTCAAATATTACTGCTGGGTTAGCTTGGATGACATCTCTTTTTGTCACCTGACTTTCACTTCACAAGCTAAACCCCCATTATCAGAAACTAACAGAATTTAGCATCTCTCTGTGAAAAATACATATCTCTCAGGTGTTTGCAGATCCTGGAAGTCATAAAACAATAAAACACTTCTACATCTCAAACCTAGTAATTACTTTTCTTTCAAGACAATAAAAAAACTTCCAGCTCTAGATATTGTGTCTGCTACTGCACTGGAACTGAGTGATAACAGCTTCTGTTTACGGCCCAGTAATTATAAGAAAAAATTAATTTCAATTATTTTCTCTGAATTCAAGTTAACCTCCTGTGCTCCACTTTTCATTAAACATATACATCTAAACAATTACAATAGTGCAGGTACATTCCTGTTCTACTCCAACAGGGCATGCTGTGGTTACATTTTAGCTCAGTACTTTACACACACTTCTGTATAAATCATATCAATATTCACAAATGACATATAATTATTTACAAAATTCCCAATAGCTGGGCCGGCAGTGTGACAGATATAATGATTTCATTTCTATCCATTTAATTCTCCTCAATTAAACATCTTGAAACATTTCAGTAGAGACAGGAAATATGTGAGTCTTCTGTCAATGCCAGGGTTATCAATGAATTAAAACATCCACTATCAAAGTGGGTGACTCCAAATCAACCAGCAGACCTGTTACCATCAGGGTGCTGGGCCCCCTACTGTTTGGTATATACTTTTCAGAAGTGCAGGTCAAAACTAAGGGTGTGGATGACCAATTTTGCAGATGACTGCAAACTAGGTGCTATCATTGAATCCCCAAATGATGTCAGTATACTCAAGGATCTCGCACAGACCAACGACTAGTGTATTAGTCACAGTCTCAAACTGAATGCAGAGAAATGCATCATCATTCCCTTCAGTACAATGTCCCTTCACACTATCAAATCAACATCAGTACTCTAAGTACCCATGAGGTGGTATGGGACCTGGGATCACAGGTTGATCGCGACCTTAACTTCGACCAGCATGTGTCTACCATTGTAAGGAAAGGTTTCCATGTAGCTTACTTGATTAGTAAAGGCATTGCCACGACAGCAAAAGAAGTTATAACCTCCCTATACTCTGCACTTATCCAGCCTATAATTGAGTATAATACCCCATTCGGTATGTACTGTACTAAGCACCTGCAGCAACTAGAGAGACTTCAGAGGTTTCTAACAAAGATCAAGGGGCCTCCAGCATGCACTTTACACGGACCGACTAAAGTCAGTGTCATATAACCTTCTTAGGGGATACTTATGCCTGGCCTACAGAGCAACCCAAGACCCAAACCTGTTATGGCTGACAAAGTTTGCAGATGACTGCAAACTGGGCGCCATAGTCGAAAACACATCTGACACAGATATCCTCCAGAAGGGCCTCACAGAAACAGATAACTGGTGCCAGAGCCATGGCCTGAAGTTAAACGCCAAAAAATGCATAGTCATACCCTTCAGGAAAAACAAGGTTACCCCTAGCTACCATATAGGTGGCAATCCACTGAGCACAGAAAAAGTCATCAGAGATCTGGGGACCCAGGTTGACAGTAGCCTTTCGTTTGACACTCATGTTGCTAAAGTAGTTAGGAAAACCTTCTATATCACCCACCTGATCATGAAGGGATTCACATCTAGATCAAGGGAGGTCATCGTCCCCCTGTACTCATCACTTATTAGACCTATGATTGAGTACAATGCCCGCTCGAATGTATCTGACCACACACCTGCTGCAGCTTGAAAGGCCCCAAAGTTCCTCACCAAAAGGATAAAGGGTCTCAAAAATATGTCTTATGCTGCTCGACTGAAAGAACTCCAGCTCTATTCAGTCTCATACCGCTTGCTCAGAGGTGACCTGTGCCTGACATATAAGGCCATGTCAAACCCAGATTTGATGAATATGCTTCACCTCAAAAAAATCTAGATCCCTCAGAACCACAAGGGCGGGAGACTTAAACCTTGACACGGTTATAAATAGAACGTGCTGGAGGGACAGATTCATCACCCAGAGACTCCCTATGCTGTGGAACAAAATCCCGGTACATGTGAGGCAGAGCACCTCTCTGGCCTTGTTCAAGAGGAATCTTGACCAATGGATGGGAGATTGCAGATATACCCCAGGGATTACTTCAGTGTCACTGCTTGACAGAGGCACAGCAAAATGATAGGCATAGTTTTTATTCAAACTAAAGGGGTGGCGAAAGCCACATAACTATGGGCTAGGCTTATAAATGCCCTTGGGCAGATAGCCTAGTATGAACCTATGAACCTATGAACCTATAATGAACTTAATGCATATACATAAATCAAATGGGTCTAGGGCTACCCATTTCAGGGACTTAAATATGGCCTGCAACTTAAATAGGACATGCTGGAGAGACAGATTTATCTCCCAGCAACTGCCACGTCTTTGGAACAGGCTACCAATTCATGTGAAACATAGCACCTCTATGACACTGTTCAAGAGGAACCAGGACGAGTGGCTCGGGTACCATAAATTCTTACTGGGGTTAATGCTCACAATCCTCCTAGACATGGGCAGTCATCACTAAATGCAGTCTTGGGTATTGACTAGTACTTCTATGGTATTACATTGGGTTGAAATGGCTAGGCTTAAAATGACCTCAGGTTGATAGCCTAGTGATCTCCTATGACCACCATCACACTGGAAGTCCCATGACAGATTCAGAATTTTGAAACTGGAATGTAGTATCTTACTCTGTTGTTGTGCCTGTACGGTCTTGGGTAGAGGAGAGAGGCTCAGTGAAAGAGTGACCAGGTCCATTAACAAAGAATATCATGGCTGACTTCACAGAGAGAGCTATTAGAATATGAGGTATGAAAAAAGACAATCTGATTTGCAATGCTATCTCCAAAATTCGTACAGTGTATTTGCAATTTGAAAGTTAGAAAGGTTTGATTTTATCTTTGCTAATTTGCCACATTATAGCTTTGTGTGATATGAAAGCACTATGGTAGAAACGTGTCATGGAAGCCTGTCAGGGCCCTCTAAACTGCTTTTTTTTTTCTTCTTCAGGTTGCTATAAATAATTTTCCAGCTGAGACCAGTTACCAAGCTCATGTCACTGAAGTGGACTCCCAAGTACAAAATGAAAAATCTGTTGTTATATTCTGGACTTCAGATGAAGGAAGTAGAATCATTCAAATTGCTGTACCTGTTCAACATAGGAATGCCTTCTTTACATGTCAGACAAAAGGAATCATGATATGCCAATGTGTCTTTCTCATATGTAGTCTTAAATGAAAGACTTGCAGAATGCAAGAAGAAAAATACGACAGAGATCAGAAATTGTCTTCCAGTGACAGCTTGTTTCCAAAATAATTGTCGCTTCTCACTTCTCAGTAGAAAACATTTTTACAAATGCTGTGTCTACGACTACCTCTTGAATCATTATTGATGATGAAGAGGTCAGAGATGACCTAATGTAATTTACTGATATTTCCAGAGTTTTACATGCTGCATCATAAGTTCCTTTATCTTTTTTTACTTCTGAGAACATTAATGTAGTGCTCTCCACAGAAGGTACTCTGGCTGATTATGGAATACTTTCGTAACAGAATCTAAGACTGCCCTTGAAATGTTATTGATACTGAAAAAGTAAAAGAAGACTTCTTATAACTTATGTTAGACAATGGGCTAAATGTACATTGTCCACCTTTATACAGAACAAACATTCTCTAAGAGGGTGCTAATGTACAGGCAAAGCCAGGTTAAAAAAAAAAAAAGCCTGAGGCATCACAGTAGTATAGTAAACTTCTGTGAAGCACAGACTGAAAAACAATGGCCACCATTTTTATGCTTACTAAATGCAGCTTTGCTGTTTAGCAAGCATAAAATAATAATAATAATAATAATAATAATAATAAGGTAAAGAAAATAACTTCAACTAGCAAATGTAGCTGCAACAGCAGTTACAAGAACTTGTGATTTCACTTATCCTTTCCTAAGCATGGTTTAAAAAGCTGTGTTTAGCAAGGTGGAGAACTAAAGAAAAAATGCAGTTGAGAGAGAGAACGAAAGTGTGAGTGTGTGTGTGTGTGTGTGTGTGTGTGTGTGTGTGTGTGTGTGTGTGTGTGTGTGTGTGTGAGAGAGAGAGAGAGAGAGAGAGAGAGAGAGAGAGAGAGAGACATAGAGAGTGAGTGAGCAAGAGACAGGGAGAGCACATACCTCTCAACTTTTTTGTTCAAGAATTTGGATCCAAAGACGGTTTTCATCAATTCCCATTATTATAATAAAAAGTATGAAACTATAATGTCTAGCTTTAGTGACTAACTGTAATACTCAACAATTTACCAGAAAATAAAGGAGGCAAATCTGGAACATTCTACAAAATCATGCACAGTGGACCAGGTTGCAAAGCTTTGTACTGTACATTTTTTTTTTTATTCATTTGATCACAATGACAGGTGAGGTGTAGTCACTCTGTAATTGCTAAGCACATCTGTCTGTATGTCTGTATATGGTTGTGTGAGTGTGTTTCTATGTATATGTCTATGTGTGTGTGTCTGTCTCTGCCTCTGCATATATGTCCACATTGACTTTTTGTGTGTATACTTGCATATATGTATGTGTGTGTGTGTGTGTGTGTGTGTGTGTGTGTGTGTGTGTGTGTGTGTGTGTGTGTGTGTGTGTGTGTGTGTTTGTGCGTGTGTGTGTGTGTGTGTGTGAGAGAGCGCATGTGCATCTTGACACTAAATACTTATAAAACTTATGTTTTGGATATAAAATACTTTCTTCAACAATTACATTTGCTACTGTAACTTTGAAACATTAGGCAGGCGATCTATTTTACATCAAAAATATAAATAAAACGTATATACTAATAAAAAAGCAAATGTGAAATAATTTAATAGACAGGTCTTTAATTGCAATAATGCCCTCCAGGGTGGGTGTTAATTAAGAAATAACCGAGTAGATGTGATATATCGGTTGGCATGGTTTGATCACAAGGGCAAAGCCCCTGTGATTAGACAATGCCAACCATGGGTAAATCTTCAGTATACACACACACACACACACACACACACACACACACACACACACACACAAACACACGTCAGTTATTGCTGTTATAAAATGACATTATTTAAGAAAGAAATTACTTACATTTTAAATAATGTCTTTGTATAACAGCACTGTGGTTTTCCTCCCAGTTGTTTCCATATTTTTCTGCTTTGTTATTGCACTGTACATGCGTATGGGACTTAGTTCCCATACTTACACAGTACATCAGCACCTTTGAAAGCAAACAACAGAGAAAGGAAGATCTCCATTGCTTTTTTTAAAAAAAAATTTTGAGGAAAAAAAAATGTCAAATCCAGATAGCTTAGAGGTACGAGAGAGGCAGGGCAATCAGGTATGTTCTTTAGTTTTGCAGGACGTACCTGATTTTCCATGTATTTTCTCTGCCCTCTGTATGAACCGCTCAACCTCTTAGTTCAAGAAGTGTGCATAGCCTTAAATAAGGGGGGACAAAGGTCTCTATTGTAAATGTTGCTCTTATAAACTTAGAAAGCTGCTAGAATAACACAATTTATGCGATTGTGCATTTACTTCCATAGTATATACTAACAGAAGAAAGTCCAGTGGCCAGAATTTTTTCAGTTGGTATATGTTTGATTTTACAATGGGCACGCTGGCTGGGCTAACGAATCAGCATGCATATTTTTGAATACTAATGAGCTACAATTGTATAATAGGGAAATAACACCTTCCCAGGGGGGCAGAGGACCATTGTCACCCCTGGGTGGACATTATTTCCCCAGTAACATCTACCTTATCAGGCATTTTTGCTTGCTTAAAACTATTTCCTACCCCCTTATCCCTGATTTGTACTTGTAAATAAGGATTACTGCTATCTGCTGGTCTCCCAGTAAGAAGCTGTAGGAATTGTATGCCTCTAGATAAAGCACTGATAGGTGTTGTGTGATCATGCTTAGCTATAAGAACTTAAGCATTATACTTTGAAAACCATTGTTGTCATCATCTGCTCCCTTCTCCTACAGTGGTTTTATGGATAGATGTCCATCCCCAGTTAAAGCCCTGATGATGTTATCTTACCACAAGGAGCTTTAAGAACTTTAGCAACACACTCTTATAATTTATGTTAACATCCTCTGCACCCTGTAACCATGACTGTCCTTGAGAAGCATCTGGGTCCATGTAAAGCGCAAAGGTATGTTCTCTGATTAAGCTGTTCTGTAAGAATTTCAGCAACACACTGTGACAAATGATGTTATAATTTCCTGGCCCTGTTCCCCCAAATGCTGGTTGCATGAAGAGGTGACTGTCACTATATTAAAGATATGGGAGTGTTGTCTGATCAAGCTGAGCTGAAAGAACCTCAGCAGCATGCTTGATAAATGTTATCATCATTTGCCAGTAGCCCCCCACCCCCCAATCACTAAATGTTCAGAGAGGCGTCTGTCTGCCGTAAATCACAGAGGGATGCATCATCTGATCAAGCTGAAATCACATCTACTACAACAATGTTGCTACTATACTGGACAACAGTATGTGGCTTGCGCTTCAACCTGCTAGTGCCTTATGTTACATTTTTTATCTTTTGACCATGTGGTGGTCTGGCATGCCTTATTATGGCTCATAGAATCTACTGGCAAACACAATATAGCCCCTCCCTATTAACAAATACAACAACAGTACTCCAATATCTCTAAGCACTGATTCCAGGCAGAAAGACAGATTTATACTGCTTAGCTGTGTACAAGTAGGCATTCCTGCAGAGACAATGAAATCCCACCCCTATCTTCCAGTGTTGGTCTCATCCGAGCCTTCACACTACCTGTAGGTATTTATTACAATTAATGACAATAAGTGCCTGAACCTGTAGAGAAGTGACTCATATACTGAAATGTATCTGCCCGATGTGTACACTGTGGACATTTTTGTCAGAAAAGGCATGACAGGATTTATTTATTTGTCTGGTTTCTCATATTAGTCTGCAGAATAAGTGCTTGGAAGATTCACTGCTGCTGAAATGGAGGAATGTTAGTACTGCAAGTAGTGATCTTTGTTCAGGAGTCAGTGAAAGATGTTTAAAAACAGCTGGTTTGTAGACTTGTGCACTAGAGACTGTGGATGCTTTACTCTCCCAATTAAGAGGAATGTGCTGAAAAGTATGCATAAGTCTGAGGAGCACATATGTTTGTTTCCATGTTAGATGGAAAACATTTTCAGTGCTTATCACCAAGACCTATGCTGAATGCTGGCACAAGTTCTTTGATTTAAACGTATTAATTAGACTACCAGCCTATACTGAATGATTTTATAAAATATACTTATCGAATGTATTAATACTCTCTATCAATGGAAAACTATATAAAATATTTTGTAAAATCAAACAGCGATGTAATGATTTCATTTCTATCCATTTAATTCTCCTCAATAAAAGATCTTGAAACATTTCAGTAGAGACACAAAATATGTGAGTTCTCTGTCAATACCAGGGTTACCAGTGAATTAAAACATCTCTGCCTGGCTCTCATGTTTGTGCCATCTGATGTTGTGTGGTTTCACATTCAATATTTGTCAAACTATCCTTATGCAAGGAAACAGGCATTTCTGCAAAGCCATTGCCCTCTTTGAAATTCTGTCTCCTACAACTTCATCGTCCATAGTTTGAGAGGCTGAAAGAAATACTGTCTCTAGTCTCTGTACTGGAACATAAGGGAACATCAAAGCTCCTGTACGTGTCTTGCATTCACTATACACAGGCATGTGAGAGAATGTTGAGGTAGGTGTGCACAGCTAATTTGCATTGATCTGACTGACTTTACAGTAACTTCAAAGGATGGAATAAGTTCCGAGATGCAGTATCTGGGCTAGCACAAGATACGGCAGTGAGTTTTAACATTTCCATGAATGTACCTTACATGTGCTCTTTATCATGTACATCATCAGTATAAGAAGATACAAATGGTGACTCGCTAGTGCTATGTCGTTACCTGCAAATCATCTCCTCAGGAGGAATGACTACAGTAAATGTCTTCAGAACCACTTTTTCAGCTCCTTCCACATAATGTCCCCTAAAGTAACAATAATAGTATTTTTTGTTACACATTTCTTAACCAGATCATAATCTATGCGGCATCTAAACTATCTCTCAGTGGTGATATGCATCCTAATCCATGTCCACCTACTCCTATTCCCAACTTCTCCACTCAGCACTCTAATCGGCATCACACCACACTACAGCTCCCTAGGAAAGCTGCACCTATTATTACTAAATATAAATAGAAGAAGCATTACTAAAAACATTCATGATCTTCACACTAACCTCTCACTATATTCATGTGATATTGTCTTTCTAAGCGAAACATGGCTAAAACCAAACTTTACAAATAATGAAATCTTGGAGCCAGGTTATAATATGTTACGTAATGATAGAAAAAATACAAAGGGAGGTACCGTAACCATTTTGTTTAAAAATCAGCTTAATGTTAAAACCTTGGAACTATCTACCCCTACCCTTGACAAAGCTGAAGTTATCCTTACCAGACTAAAAATTAACCTCCAAAAATGTATTCACATAATTGGATGCTACATTCCACCCGGTAATAACAGATCCACACTAGAGAGCTTGCTAAATTGAGCCTCCAATGCATTCCCTCATGAAACATTCATTATGGGGGACTTTAAAATAGATTGCCTAACTTGTAACTCATGCAATCCCGCCAATTACATCAACCTTCATGGATATAATCAAATAATCCAGTCACTCACTAGAATAGATAAATCATCCAAAAGACAGTCAATTCTGGACTAGATACTGATAAACAGACCAGCTCAATATTGTCATTATGGCTGTCTATCTGACAGCCTGAGCAACCACCTACCAACCTTTATGCTAAAACAATGTACATATCAGGCTAAACCTACAACCTACCAGCTAATAAGAAAAGAAACAAAATAAATGTTAACCCAGCTTACTTTATTAGAACTCTAAAAGCTGTAACTGGGAACCACTTAAGACCCTCAACCTTAATGAAGCAATTAGTTTTACTTTAACTCTACCTTTCTAGACATCCCGAACTTACACGTCCCTCCCAGAACCAACACAATTAAATGCAAATTTGCACCATGGCTGAGCAAAGAAACAAGATCATTACTGAAAGCTAGAGAAAAAATATGGGACCAATGGCATAAACTGGATCTCAAGCCTCTAAACAATTATACCTACAGCTAAGAAAAAAGCAAAGAAATTGGTTAAACTAGATAAGATCAGCTACTATTACAATATACAAAAAAAAGCATTTAAACAACCCTCAGAAATTCTGGTCAGACATTAACAACATTCTCCAACCTGGCAAAGCTGGAACACCCTCCCCAACCACAACAAACTACTCAGAAAATATAGCCACACAATTCAACAAATATTTCACTTAATCTATTCTCGCCTAACCAGCCCTCAACCATCCCCCATCCCCAAAGAACCACCTAAACCAAACAATAACTGCTTCACCCTTCAACCTGTTCCTATGGACATAATTAAAAAACTTCTAAAAAATTTAAAACCCACAACATAAGCTGCAGATAAACTACCAGCTGATTTTCTGAGAATTGCTGCTGACGCAATAGCCTACCCTGTAGCCATTCTTATTACAGATCTATATCTGAAAATCTAGTCCCTGATATCAGGAACATTTCCCATATAATTCTACTCCACAAAGGAGGTAATTCAAAAAAGCTGACAAACTGTCGCCCCATCAGCATTCTGTCCCCCTATCTAAAATCCTAGAGAGCTGCATACATACCCAAATCATGGAACACCTAAATGCTCACAAACTTCTGTCTAATATACAACACGGATTTTGGCCTTTTCAAAGCACCACCACTGACCTAATGTCATTCACAGACACAGTAAACAACCACAGAAACAATGGAAAATTAGTATCTGCAATCTTTCTGGACCTTTCTATGGTATTTTATACAGTTGCACACAAGAAACTCAATGTTCTTTCCAATCTAAATCTCAGTGAACCTACTATTGCTTGGTTCCAAAGCTATATATCAGGTCGACAATAAGCAGTTCAATGACAGAAAGACCTTTCCCCACTATTTCCAGTTACTCTAGGTGTTCCCCAAGGCTCCATCCTTGGACCCCCTACTGTTCTCTATTTTTACTAACAACCTTCATACCTCTACACTACATGCTACTGTCATCCAGTATGCAGATGGCTTCACATTAATATGTGCTGCTTTTTCCCTTCAAGAACTTCATGCACTAACACAAGCCTCCTTTCTTTCTGTTGAATCTTGGCTCTCTAACTCTCAGCTTAGTCTGAACCCTAATAAAACTAAACTGCTGCTTTTCCACCCAACTAGATACACTCCACCACATCCTCCATTCAGCATCACATACAAAAATAACAACATTATCTCACCTGTCACCCACACTAAACTACTTCAGATCCAAATAGACTGCAATATGAAATATGATATTCACATCTCCCACACCATAAAGAAGGTCCACAAAAAATGGGTATCCTATACAGAAATAAGCAATTTCTTACAAGAATAACTAAAGAAAGAATAACACGCAGACACCTCCTCTCAACACTTACCTATGCTTCCCCAATTCTCACTAATCTAAGAAGAACAGACATTGCAAAACTCGATTCATGTTACAATAAAACTGCCAGATCTGCCACAGACTCTTCTTATAGGTCTCACCACTGCATAGCCTTAAAGCAACTTACATGATTAGAATTACCACATCTCATCCTTTATAACCAACTTACTCTAGCCCATAAAATTCCATATTACCCTGAAAAAACCCTGCTCTAAAAAAAACTACTTCATCCCTACACCGGTAACAGAGTGTTATGCTCCAATAATAAACACTTCCTGGATGTAACTATAGCCAGTAATAGAGCAGGTGAATCCTTATACTCAAATTTTATAACTAAAAGATGGAATTACTTACCCACCAACTTAACAGCTACAACCTCAGTAACACAATTCAAAAAACTTTTAAAACTCACCTGGCTGACACATGGCTCTGCTCTTGTGCCATTCCTGGCTATTACCAATCCATATTCTCGGCTGGAGTGCGGGGAGTGCCTTCTGTGTGGAGTCTGCATGTCCTCCCCATGGTCGAATGGTGTTCCGAAAGACATGCGTGAATGGGTGTGCCTTCGTTGAAGGTTGGGCGTCGAGCTGGCAACTCGGCACCGTAAAAATCTACTGCCAATCATTAGCGGACCGGAGTTCCGCTGTGGCGACCCCTAACCGGGAAAAGCCGAAAGACAAACAATAACAACCGATCCATAGTATAACACTATTCTCTTCTCTTTCCTCAGTTAAAGGACCACTACATGCAAATGATGAAAAAACACATATTTTTTATCTAGTCATGAATTTCTACACCTCTAAAAGCTGCTTGCCACAAAATAAGTATTCATTCCTAAATTTATTGTTTTTCTATCCATCTGCCCTCATGGGGGAAGACATCCTGATGAGAGTTGTTTCCCTTGGAAAGCTAAATCTGTCCCAAAATGCAGTTGGATAGCTCTGAATGTGAGAAAAAGTAGTCCTACCATTTGTTGTCAGATTAGACTTCCATTCACTTACAATGGGAAACCTGAAGAAAACTGCCAAGTTTAAAGGGACTATCCCAGGGATTTTTTGTTTTGATTCAGCCTTTGTTTACATTTCAGGTTTGCCTTACTGAGCATGCTCACTTTTGGCTGAGGGGGTTGGGGGAAGATTGCCTGCAGGAAGCTTCAAAGGTGTTAGGCAAATTCCATCTCAAATTGCAGTTCTACTGACAACAGTCTCAGTGTCACCCATTCACTAGTTTAATCTGTGCATTTACCCATTGGGAAAAGTAGCCTTTCATGCATTTAATGACCTAACTACTGCTGCTGCTACTATAGAAAACACAGCAGTAATGCAATACTTTTAAAGGGGCATTATTTTGTTTCTAAAATCAGTTACTTGCTAGAGTATTTTGTTTATCTTTTAGTGCAGTGTAAGTCATATATTTAAACAGAGACAGGATTTTCAGAGAAGGTTGTTAGCATACTGCAGGATAGATGTCACAAACTTCAGTGTGGTTTGGTTGTTATTAGGAAATGCTAAGACTTTACTGTTTGTTCTTTTGAATTTCCATTCCCCCACACACAGGCCATTAGATTAGTTAATCTAGTCACACTCAAATCTGCATCCTTTGCAACACTGAAATTGCATCTTTAGTATACGCTTGTTTTGGTAAAACTTAGCGGAATGATTATCCCAGCCTGGACAGTTGTATTTTTTTTCATGCTTGTTGCAACATGCTTTCTTTTTTCTTTTACAGATAATTATTTTTTATATGTTCAGCAATAGTGTTGCTTATTAGTGCATGTACTTCCCCTCAGTTCCAGACAGCATTGCTGCGAGCATTTGGATTCTTGGAAACAAACCCACTGAGTTGCAAATGTCCTAGTAGAAGAATAAAATCTCATAACATTTCAATAAGAATAATGTCAGACAACAGTGAAACTGAATCTTGCTACTTTTACCAAAAGTATTTTCCCCTCAGCTGACACCTTTCAGGAATCACACAGTAACTGTCTGTATAATAATGATTCCATCCAACTCAATTTATTTCTTTTTTTCCCTGCGCTGCAATAAAATGTTTGGATATTTCATTCTTTCCCTGAATATTTGACTGCAAGAGAGTTACAGCAGTCATCATTTCAAAGTTGAGGCAACCATTTCACACTGAGGTGATCGAAGGAAAGACACTGAGGAAACTCGGAGCTATAATGTATAACATTAAGTATCCTGTTTTTTGTTTATTTTGTTCTTTATTTCTTTATTATTTATAGCACTTTGTGTACTGTGTATTTTTCTAGCTAGTTTCACTGTGTGTGAGGTATTAACTGTAAATTGTCCACTTTTATTAAGCATATGTTGGGTTGTTTGTTTCTGATAACTTGTTGCAGTTAAACTCTTTTTTTCTAGAGGCTCCTTTAGCTGTTTAAAACTTTCATTTAAAGGCTCACTGCTGCTTTTCAGCTGTGAGAAACATTTCTGCAGTTTGTTCTAAGTAGTGGGGATATTTGTAGCATTTCCGTATTCAGGCTTGTATTTGGGCCTAGTGTTTGTGGAGGCTGTATGTCTGAGCACATATTCAGGGGCATCTTGGTTTAGCCAAAGCCATCAGGCATTTCAGTGAGAGAAGCTAAAAAGCCACTCAGCAAACCGTAGAAACTGGTTTGAACAGATTTATTGACTTAAGATAAAATTAAAAAGAAATACACCGTCCGAAATAAACAACATCCAAAATATGTAACTTAGTACTAAGCGCTTTCACCCTGTCTCGTTAGGGGCATCCTCAGAGTACTGAATGAATCAAATGTAAGCCATCCCTAATATACTACTAAAACAACTGAATAATTAATTAATTGATTGTGATTCAGCAAGCATAGCATTTAAAGTAAAACTAGCAGTAACAATACTGTGTACAACATATTATTACAACCATAAAATTGTCTTTAAAAATGAATTTAAAAATGAATTTAAAATGAATTTAAAAACAAACTTTCAATAGTTGATGCGATAAGTAGGTGAATAAGTAAAAAAGTAAAAACAGTACCTTTATGAATATGCTTGAATAAATGTACAGTGTTATTATAATAAAAACCATACAATGTATGTATCTTTAAAACCTAGCATATGGGTATTAATAACTAATAATTCTGAAATTACACTCCATTTGTGTGTTAGTATATTGTGTTGTGTGAATTGTGTTGACTTGAGTAGTTGATGGTGTGAAATATAATTGTATAAAAATTTAGTTATTGTTCAAGTAATTAAATAGTGTGTTGTATAAAATGTTGTGAATGTAGAATAGATGTTTAATAAAATGCATAAAAGTTTTGAGTGTAATAAAAATGTCATATAAAATGTGATTTAAGTTTCAGCACACTAGAGATTGACACGTGTTCATTAATGCCCGGCCAATTACAGGCGTTAAGCCTGAGTTGCCAAAGACATTCCTTTACCTCGAGCACCATCTTCTCATCTCCTCCTTTATGTACATTGTGTGGTATTCTATCAATAATGAAAAATAAAGAAACATTTCTGCAGTTTGTTCTAAGTTGTGGGGATATTTGTAGCATTTCCATATTCAGGCTTGTATTTGGGCCTAGTGTTTGTGAAGGCTTTGTGTCTGAGCACATATTCAGGGACATCTTGGTTTAGCCAAAGCCATCAGGCATTTCAGTGAGAGAGAATTGTTTGAGGTCATTGGCTGACTGAGGTCACCTGGACTACAGCTTAGACTAAGCACCTCATTGGTTCTTTTGAGATTTCTTTCTTAAAAGCTGTCTCAAGTTTCAACTTTCTGTTACCTAAGAAGTTCAGTTGTGAGTGTTCTGCCATTTCACACTGAGCTGATCGAAGGAAAGACACTGAGGAAACTCGGAGCTATAATATATAACATTAAGTATCCTGTTTTTTGTTTATGTTGTTCTTTATTTCTTTGTTATTTATAGCACTTTGTGTACTGTGTATTTTTCTAGCTAGTTTCACTGTGTGTGAGGTATTAACTGGAAATTTTCCACTTTTATTAAGCATCTGTTGGGTTGTTTGTTTCTGATAACTTGTTGCAGTTAAACTCTTTTTTCTAAAGGCTCCTTTAGCTGTTTAAAACTTTCATTTAAAGGCTCACTGGTGGCTTTGCAGTTGCCCACCCCTAGTGTAAATTTGATCTGGGACCCTCCTCCCAGTCTAGTGTCATTACCTCATTCTACCCAGTACAGGGAGAACATTTGAGAAGGCCAATCAGCTTAGTTTCTGCTACTCCTTTTTCTCTTTCCTTTCTCTCTTTCCACTTAAAAAAATATCTGCTTTTACTGTATTTGTGTTTCTTCCTACTTTATTTTGCTTTTGTGTCATCTTAAAAGTACTCAATTGTATTTATTACTGCTTGGTGTAACTCATTCTAAGCCTTTTAGTTTAAGCACTTGGGCTTCAGACCAGTTGTTTTACATTAAGAAGGTTTGTGGTATGTAGTGGCAGAACAGGTAGCTTACATCCTTCTAAGTTGAGAACTGCTGATTGAGGGCTCAGTGTCTGTTATACTAAAAGTGTATTAATTCTGGTTTAAGCACTTGGGCTTCAGGCCAGTTATTTTACATTAAGAGGGTTCGTGGTCTGCACTCTTGTGGGAGGATAGGCTAGACTCTGCCCTTCTGAGCTGGGAATTTCTGGTTAAAGGCTTATAGTGCCTGCATATTTGAACTGCTTCTTACTGAAATTGGTACACCTTGTTTGCTGTAGCATAGACTAGATCCAGGCCTGCTGAATCTAGCTTTGTTTGTATAACTTGAGCACTAATCCAGGCATTCTTTAAAGTATTCAATTGTATTTATTACTGCTTGGTAGTAACTTGATTAAAGTGTAGCTATCATTCTAAGTCTTTTGGATTAAGCACTTGGGCTTCAGACCAGTTGTTTTACATTAGGAAGGTTTGTGGCCTGCACTGTGGTGGCCGGACAGGTAGCTTACATCCTTCTAAGTTGGGAACTGCTGATTGAGGGATCAGTGTCGGTTATTCTAAAAGTGTATTAGTTCTGGTTTAAGCACTTGGGCTTCAGGCCAGTTATTTTACATTAAGAAGGTTCGTGGTCTGCACTCTTGTGGGAGGAGAGGCTGGACTCTTCCCTTCTGAGCTGGGAATTTCTGGTTAAAGGCTTATAGTGCCTGCATATTTGAACTGTTTCTTACTGAAATTGGTACACCTTGTTTGCTGTAGCATAGACTAGATCCAGGCCTGCTGAATCTAGCTTTGTTTGTATGCTTGTTGTTTGTTTGCTTGTTATTTCCCTGAAATGCTAATTCCACCTAAAACGCGGCTTTTCAGTGCTTCTGTGGATCCCTAGTGATATCTGCATTGCTTACTGTACTTATTTCCTTGTTTCACTTGAAAGAAAGTTACTGTTTGTCATTTTTGCATTTAAGTTACCTGTAACACATTGCATTTAAGTTACCTGGCACTTCCTCACTAAGTCAGCACTAAAAAATTAAAAGCACTACACCCTCACAAACTCCCCTTGAGTACCTTGTTCCCCATTGGCCCTTTTTTCAATTATGAAGGAATTCCCAATACTATTCTAGCATATCCAAAGGTCAGTTGTCAATCTCCTCTCTGGTCCAGCTGGTGAATCTGGGAATCTTGAGTCAATGTTACAACTGCCTCATGTACACAGACAACCCTCTCCTCCTCCCAACAAATTCCAACACATGTGAGAGATGCAACCATATAGCCAAACTGGAGGCTAAACTCTCTCAACTCAGTACTGGCATAACCAGTCAGGAGGAGAAGGAAACCACACTCACTACAATTCCAGTCTCACATAGACCTACCACGACAGGAAACCAAACACATAAACACACAAAAACATACTCAGAGGCTCTAAATAAAAATCTGCCTAAGCAGCAGAGACCTCCAAAGCAGACACCCAAGCAACTGCTACCCCAAAACAAAACACGTGCAACATATAGCTCACAAAGCCAGTGTGCCAAACAGTCACAGCCCTTAAGGCTAAACAGCACACTTGATACACTTGTAATAGGTGACTCTATCGTCAGGCACACTGATGTCCCGCTCACCAGGCTGAACAAGGAGAAGGTCACGGTGAGATGCCTGTCAGGCGCTAGGATCCGCCACATAACTCAAGCACTCAGGTCACTCCAAGGCAAGTACAAATATGACTCAGTCATTGTCCATGCTGGTGTGAATGACCTGAGACGTACCTCCCTGGACTACATGAAAAGAGACATAGAGGAGCTCTCTGAGCATGTAGCCCAGGTCGGTATGACCCTGACCTTGAGTAGCATCTTACCCTCACCAAGAATTATGCCACGATATGAAGACAAGATGATCAATTTCAACAATTGGCTTAAGTATTGGTGTCATTCAAAGGGGATCCAATGCCTGTCAGCCTGGGATGACATGCTCGACAAGCCACGATGCTTCGCTAGGGACGGCTTGCACCTGTCACCCCCAGGCTTTCGGATATTGGCAAAGGCTCTTGCTACCCCCATAGTGCCTTTTTTCGGCAAGCCTCAAAAGACAAACCCACCTCCATAGGTATCACAAGGGATAAGACACTAAGAGTAATGCTACTCAACGCCAGAAGTGTAAACCTCAAGATGCATGCACTCGAAACTCTCCTTAGCATGGAAAACATCGATATCTGTGCACTAACAGAAACCTGGTTCAAGGCTCCCGAGAGCACCCCAGCACTACCAGGTTATACCTCATACCATGCTTTTTGGCCTCAAAACTTGGACCAAACCACAAAAGGAGGGGGAGTATCAATATTCGTCAAAGATACCCACACCTCCAGGTTGGTGGCACAGCACGAAGCATCAGAGACTATCCATGTGCAACTAACAGTGGGTAAAACTGCCTTCCAGTTTATAGCCTGCTACAGACCACCCTCCCAAACCCAGGAACCCCACTCGGCCTTCCTGAGAACACTGGAATATACGAAGGTCTCTCCAAACACCATTATATTGGGCGACTTCAACTACCCAAACATAGACTGGGAGCATTACTCTAGCTCCAACACCCTAGCCCAAAGGTTCCTAGAATTTATAAACTCAAATGCTATGGAACAATTTGTTACCACTCCCACAAGAGAGAAAACATACTGGACCTGATCATCACCAACATGGGGACTCTATGCTCCAGACCAGAAGTGTATCCCTCACTGGTAAGATCAGACCATAAACTAATCTCACTGGATATTCACATCCCGACCCCACCCCCTGCCCAGAAAACCACAGTGAAAAACTTCTCTAAAGCAAATTTCGCACTCCTCAAAACTGAGGTGGAATCCTTCAAAGCCCCCAGGCCTGTGGAAAATATGGTCCAGACCGCAGAATCCTTTATAAATGCATTCTATGAACATCTTCAGGAATGCATGGATCATGCAATCCCAAATAAAACCAAGACCCAATCCTCCAAAGGCAGACGTCCTGTCTGGTGGACCCCAGCCATAAACAAACTATACAATAGAAGGAGGAAGCTACTACATGATAGAGCAAAATCCCAAAAAGGGAAGGCATCTCTGATCAGTATTAGCAAAAAACTACGGGCACTCATAAAATCGTCTAAGGCCAGCTTCGAGAGAAAAATTGCACAGGACACTAAGGATAATCACAAGGCTTTCTTTAGTTATGTTAGGAACCTGGGTGAGAATTCCCAGATATGCTCAGAATTAGTCCAAAATGACAAAAAATACACCGAACCCACAGACATTGCCAACATCCTAGCTGACAGGTTCAGCGCAAACTTCTCCCCCCCTCCCCACCAAAAGGGCAAATATCTATCGAGGCGGAGTGTTGCCCCCCTGACATCTCAGATGCTCAGGTAAGAGCCGCCCTCTCCAAAGCAAAAAACACAGCATCAATGGGACCAGACGGTGTCCCGGGCTGCGTCCTACATGAACTCCAAGAAGAGCTAAACCCAAACATGAAACTACTGTTCAATCTCAGCCTTACTACAGGATATGTACCCAAAGAGTGGCGTACAGCAACAGTGGTCCCTCTCCACAAAGGTGGTGCCTCAACGGATCCTGGAAACTATCGCCCCATAAGCCTGACTAACTTGGTCTGCAAAGCTATGGAAAGGATCATCATGGACCTCATAAATAAAGATATTGGGGACCTACAGACACTGGATCCTACCCAAAAAACGACTCAGCCAGTAAATCCAATAGTCTTTTTACAGACACTGAAATAGCAGTATTAAATCATGGTATTAAATTTATTCCTACTGTTATTTCGAATATGCATTCATTTAAAATAGATATTTTTAAATTAGTAAGGAAATTACATTTATTGTGTTTTTTGAGAAATTTGAAAAATGAAAAGGTGGAAAGCCCATTAGGCTTACACTTCAAAAAGTATCATAACAGTGATGGAAATAAATTAGTAGGTACAGTTTTAGAAAAAGTGCATTGTGAAAAAGGCATATGCCTTAAGAATAAATTACAATGGAAAGAAGCATTGTTTATTTTAAAGTTTGATACCTTATACCCTAAGGGGTTAAACAGAGAGCTTAATTGGAAATGTTTGCTATAATCAATTGCTCTTTTAATTGTTTTATTAGAACTGTTTTTACTATAAAAAGGAATGAGAAATAGTTCTTGTTATACTCTGTTAAAGGCTTATGCCGAGGCGCTGGAGAAGAGAAGTCTATTACGAAAATAAATCTATTGGATTTACTGGCTGAGTCATTTTTTGGATTATTATTTCATTGTGTGGTGTCATATACTGGATCCTACCCAGTTTGGCTTTGTTAAGGGCAGATCCTGCCTCTTAAACCTGGTTGATTTCTTTGAAACAGTCACCAAGGCCATTGACGAGGGGAAGGTGGTCCACACAGCCTACCTGGACCTCGCAAAAGCCTTCGATACAATACCCCACTTGGGCATTATAGATAAGCTCACCAGCTTAAATATAAACCCCTATGTCACTAGATGGGTTGCAAACTGGCTCAAGGCCAGAACCCACATGGTTAGAATTGCTGGAGCCATGTCAGACTCCAAACCAGTTACAAGTGGCGTCCCACAAGGCTCAGTCCTGGGACCTCTCTTGTTCGGTATATATTTCTCGGAGGTACAAGCCAACACAGAAGGACTGTGGCTGACCAGGTTTGCAGATGACTGCAAACTGGGCGCTATAATCGACTCTCCAGCCGACACAAGCATCCTCCAAAAGGGCCTCATCGAAACAGACAACTGGTGCCAGAGCCATGGCCTCAAGCTAAATGCCAAAAAAGTGTATAGTCATCTCCTTTGGCAAAAACAAAGTGCCCACAAATTACCACATAGGTGGTAATCCATTAAGTACAGAAGAAGTAATTAGGGACCTGGGGACCCAAGTTGATAGCAATCTCTCATTTGACAACCACGTGGCCAAAGTGGTTAGAAACACATTTTATATAGCCCACCTAATCATGAAGGGATTCACATCTAGATCAGGGGAGGTCATTGTGCCTCTTTACTCATCCCTCATCAGGCCCATAATTGAGTACAATGCCCCTTTTGGGATGTACCTTACCAGACACCTGCAGCAACTGGAAAGACCCCAAAAGTATCTCACCAAGAGAATCAAAGGGCTCAAACAGATGCCATATGCTGCCCATTTAAAGAAACTCCAGCTTTACTCAGTGGCATACTGCCTGCTCAGAGGCGATCTGTGCCTGACGTATAAAGCCATGACCAACCCAGAATTAATGGACATGCTGCACCTCAGAAAATCCAAATCCCATCGAGCTACGCGCTCGAGAGACTTGAACCTCAGCACTGAAATAAATAGGACATGCTGGAGGGACAGATTCATAACCCAGAGGCTCCCTTCACTCTGGAATAAAATCCCAGTCCGGGTTAGGCAGAGTCCCTCACTGACTCTTCAAGAGGAATCTTGATGAGTGGATGGGAGATCATAGGTTTACCCTGGGTATCACTTCTGTGTCACTGTTAGACAGAGGCACAGTATACTAACCTCAAAAAGGGGCATAGCAAAATTAATTTAAAATGGGTGGCGAAAGTCAAACACACTCTGGCTAGGCATATAAATGCCCTAGGGCAGATAGCCTAGTATGAACCTATGAACCTATGTAGTCTCTATATTTCCCTATATTTTCATGTGTGTGCATAAGTATACATGCAATATGTAACCTAAGTTTATATTCATGCGGTTGTAAAACCATAGCCTTGCTATGTCTTACTGACCAGATTGCAATTCAAGGCATTCCTGAATGTCTGTCAAATTTGTATATGCTGGATATATAGCAATGCATGTATTTTATTAAATATTTTTGTATGCGGTGCACCTAATTGTTTTAGTGGTATACTTTACTGTTAATACTGGAATTCTCATAACTTTTCTCAAACTTGCTTCTTTTGTGACTCAGATGACTGTATTGATGAAACCACTTACCCCTTATCAAGATGGAAATAGATAATTTACATAACTAAATGCATTTGTCATGTGTGATTGTGTGTTTATCATATGCATTGCTTTGGTTGTTTAAAATGTATTTGCTGTATATCTTTATGTCATTATAGAACAACTACACACACACACACACACACACACACACACACACACACACACACACACACACACACACACACACACACAAATATGTCTATGAACTTGTGTCTTTTCTTATGTATATAGATGTACCCACACCTATATGTGTGGTGTGTTAGTGGATCTATACATGTACACATTCCTACACTGGTATGCAGGAGGTATTTGTATGCTCCTAACAGCATTCGTGTCACTGATCCTTTATTGCTAGTTTTACAAGTAAGATTTTTTTTCCATTTGTCATATGCCACTTGACAAGAATATTAAAAGTGTGACTCAAACTACAGAAACTACAGACCCATAAGCTTAACTAGCCTTATCTGTAAGGCCATGATACAAATCATCATGGCCCCTATAAATAAAAACATAGGTGATCTCCAAACCCTTGATCCGACAATTTTGGTTTTGTCAAAGACAGGTCATGGCTGTTAAACCTGGTAGACTTCTTCAAAAACATCACCAGAGCCATAAAAAGGTAAATGTGTGCATACAGCCTACCTTAAATAAACAAAGGCCTTCGACACAGTCCCACATTCGGGCATCATTGATAAACTCTCCCAGTTGAATATCAACCCTTATATTGTCAGGTGGGTTGCTAACTGGCTCTCCTTCAGATCATACTCAAAGTTGAGGACTTTACCTTGACCAGCAGACCTGCCAGCAGTGTAGTTCCACAGGGTTCAGTGCTGGGCCCCCTATTGTTTGGAATATACTTCTCAGAAGGTCATGCCAAAATAGGCCGGCTGTGGCTGACTAAGTTTGCTGATGAATGCAAATTAGGTGCAATCATTTAATCCCCAAACAATGTCAATATACTTCGAGGGATTTACACAAATGAATGATTGGTGCCAAAGCTGTGGACTCAAACTCAGTGCTAAAAAATGCATTATCATCCCATTTTGTAAAAATCATATTCCTGCAGACTATCATATAAATAATAATACCCTACCCTACATTAACAACTCAGTAGTGAGAGAATTGGGAAAACAAGTTGACTGTAGCCTAAACCTTGACCACAGTGTGTCTACTGTGGTAAAGAAGGCATTCTGTGTTGCTCACCTGATTAGCAAAGGCATTGCCTCAAGAGTGAAACAGGTCATAACTCCCCTGTACTCACCCCTCATCAGGCCAATACTCGAGTACACTGCTCTCTTTGTATGTACCTTACCTGGCACCTGCAGCCACTTTAGAGACCTCAGAGATGTCTAACTAAGAAAATTACATGATCTCCACCACTTCATACATTGACAGATTGAAGTCACTGTCACTGTACTCAGTAGTATACAGACTACTTAGAGGAGATCTGTGTCAGGCCTACACAGCAGTCTCATACCCACACCTAATAGAAATGCTGCACATCCACAAGACAAATGGGATAAGGGTCACTTGTCCCAGGAACCTTAACCTGGCCTGCGACATAAATAGGACCTGCTAGAGAGACAGATATGTCTCTCAGAGGTTGCCACTCCTCAGGAATAAGATACCAATTCACATCAAACAGCGACCCTCTATGACAGCCTGGATGACTGGATGGGATACCATAAATTTCTTGCCGGGAATTTCACCTAAGGCCTCCTAGAGATGGGCAGCCATTGCTAACTAAGATTTTGAATTTAGGCTAAATCCTTTATATTGGGTTTCTCTAGTATTATATTGGGTACACATGGCTAGGGTTATATAAACATTTGAGTCAGTAGCCTAGTAACCACCTAAGAACCTGTCAAGTAACAAGAGTATTCTTGCTTTCAGTCATCTAAATTTTTAGAGATGATAATCTTACTTGAGTTAGCAAACACACAAACTCCACTGCATTTTTTTTCAGGATAACTGTTGCCATGTCCCTGAGAATTTGGTGGGGGGAGGTACTCAAGAGGAAGCAAGCTCAGCTGCAAGTGGCCAAGAGTAATTATATATAAACATTAATTTGCCATTACATACTTGTAGTTCTTCCTGGATATACAAACAGAAGGCAAACAAGGTACTCCCAACTCAAAATCGGACAACGTAAGTATAGTTCAGGCAGGGAGCAATCAGCAAAATGTGTGCAGTGAAGAATAACTGGACATTTTACACTATGTTGCTTTCCCAGTGGGCTCAAATCAACAGAGTGGCACTGGAAACAGCACCAGTACCCATGTGGGTACAAATCCATTCACAGTATCAATGCACGTATGACAATAACAGATAAGAAATTATTAGGTGGCTTAGAAACTGGCACTACAGCAGTTTAGAGACACTAGAAAGGTGCAAGATTGTCTAGTTGTATGGCTCATAGCAGTAAAACAATATAGGGCACACACCCTGCTACTGTTAGACGCTGATTAAAACAAGTTGAAGGCAGCATTACACCTGGCAAGCTATCAGCTGGCTGCACAAGGCCATGGGGAGGCAGTGCGAGACTTATGAGACAAACTCAAAAATATATGCCATCAGTAATACAACAGATTGTTTTTCATAGCCTGTAGCAGCGCTATGTGGATTGTGGAGGACTTAGCTGGTCAAATTAAGAATATTCTAAGGATAAATAGGAATAAACTATGACTGATGAAGAGGTGAAGAACCATTGGCTGACTCCAGACTCAGGGGCCAAAGAATTGAATGTAGTACAATGGCTACAACATTACCAAACACTGTGCCTACAACATAGAAGTCCACTCACACAGTTTCATCATAGACTGGCAATTAAGAAGGAGCAGTGCTCTGCCATGAGAAGGGTACCCTGTTTTCCCAGCTTCAGGTGAGGCTGTACTGAAGAAAGCAGTGGAGTGATGAAGCTTGGACCCCAAACATATACCTACGTTCAGTTTTAATTTTCACACTCATTTAGCATAGCGACAGCTTCCCATGTAAAGTGGACAAGGACTTTGTGGGAGAACATCAAGAAATCAGGAAGATGGAATTACAATGCTTATGAAAGATAACTGAAAAATAACCTCTTCTACCACACCTAACATTGTTGTCTTTTATTTACAGAACCTGGGTGTTACCCGTAAGACACATATTGCACCTTCCAATAATACCTTTTGTTGACTGGAGTATGATGTATGTTTGATCGCCTGGTGCCTTGCTAGTACTCTTCCATGAGAATAGAAACACCTGTCTTATATATATATATATATATATATATATATATATATATATATATATATATATATATATATATATATATATATATATATATATATATATATATATATATATATGTATATATATTACCTCCTGATATATATGTATATATATTACCTCCTGATATATATGTATATATATTACCTCCTGGAACATGCTGACATTACCTGTGACATATTGTAGTACAAAAGGTGTAACATGGAAAATGTGTGTTAAAGGCAAAATGATCCTATTTACACTGATGCCCTACAGTTTTTCGAGTTGTACACCCTTCCACAATCCTTACTGTTGCCTGCTATTCATGGTGATTCTTAAATCAAGGGTTCAAATGTCATTTTTGATATGTGCAGTTCTTGCTCTGTATGCCATTCTTCAGCAGACAGACTGCTGTCCATCCATACGGTACATGGCCCATTCTACCCTGCTTGACCTCTTACAGCTATGCAACATGCACACCACCATGAACACCCACAGCAAAGACTATAATCTGTTATAGACACAGAAATGGAACATGGCTGGCACAACAGATTTCTATACCAAGGAATCCTTTACTTATTGACTCAACTTCCTTTGCATGTCAAGCAATCCTAGACATGGTCTGTACTCATTAATATTTTGAATGAATAGCCTGGAAATCATAAATTCTCTTTGGGGTATATAGCATGGTGCTTCTTGACCATGGAGCTTAACTCACTCAACAGTGCTTGGGCTTAGCTGGCTATGCTTATTAATGGTCTTTTGAACTGCATGCCTAGTACATACCTATGAACATATTAACATAATATATATATACTTACAAATGTGCATGCTGCATATAGAATATACATGCAGACAAAAATAAGAAGTTATGTACCTACCATAACGTTCCATGTTAGTTGTCTTCTCTTGCCTTCTTTCTTGCTGGATGGGTTCGGAGCCGATCCTCGGCTCTGACTCGGCACTTGCTAAGCTCGAGAGCTAATTTTACCAGCTCGGGGCAACCCTATATCCCATGATGCAAGGCGTGACTACCCAGATCTCGTTTGGTAGCTATAGAAATATGCCCATTATCTTCTTCCAACAGAAGGAGAAGAAAGTAACCAAATGTGTAAACACAACACAGGGGAACTAGTAAAAACTAGTGACCACTCACAACTGGAGTCCATAGGAAGAATAAACTCGTCTCCAGAGAAGAGTACAACTTCAAGGTCTGTCCAGGCTAGGGGGAAAGGAGGGAGGGAGGGACGCAAGAAAGAAGGCGAGAGAAGACAACTAACATGGAACGTTATGGTAGGTACATAACTTCTTTATGTTAAGTTGTCAAACTCGCCTTCATTCTTGCTGGATGGGACCGCGTCCCTAGCACCTCTATCCTGGGTGGCTCAATGGAACAGACTCTTGAGAACTGAGGAACCAAACCTAGCTCTGTCTCTGGAGGCCAGGTCCAATTTGTAATGTGAGACAAAGGTATGAGGCGTGGCCCAAGTGGCAGCTGCACAAATGGTGTCAATAGGTAGCCTAGCCTGAAAAGCTGTAGATGTGGCTAGGCCTCTAGTAGAATGTGCCTTAGGTTTAGAGGGCAATTCTTTGCCCCTAAGGAGATAAATATGGGAAATCGTGGAAGAGAGCCATTTCGATAAGGTCACCTTGGAGACCGGGAGACCTTTTCTGTTTTCTGCATAAGAAAGAAAAAGCTGATCAGATTTTCTGAATTGTTTAGTTCTATCCAAGTAGTATCTGAGCTGGCGATGAACATCCAAATAATGCAGTTTCTGTTCCGCTCTGTCCGAATAATTCGGGAAAAATACTGGAAGATCAATAGACTGGTTAAGATTCGTCTGGGAAGCCACCTTGGGCAAAAAGGATGGATTTGTTCTTAGAGATACTCTATCCTTGTGGAAAACCAAGTAGGGAGGTCGAACACAGAGAGCATGAAGTTCAGACACTCTCCTAGCTGAAGTAATAGCCACCAGAAAAATTGTCTTCCAAGAGAGAAATTTTAAAGAGCATGTAGCAGCTGGTTCGAAGGGGGGAAGAATCAGGGATGTCAGCACTAAATTAATGTCCCATTGCGGAGGAGGATCTTTAATTGGGGGCTTTAGTAGAAAGATACCCCTGAGAAAGGCTTTACAAAGCTTGTGAGACATTATGTTCTGGTCCGCTAAGCCAACATGAAAATTTGAGATTGCTGCCAGCTGGACCTTGACTGTCGAAGAAGAAGAACCCGACTGAAAAATCTCAGCTAAGAAGTCCAAAACTGATTGAACTGGGGCAGTAAAGGGGTCTATGTCCCTGGACTTCACCCAGAAGGAAAAATGCTGCCACTTACTAGCATAAATCTTTCTGGTAGAGGACTTTAGAGAAGCTACTATGATATCCCGTACAGGATTAGAAATCATAGGAAGCCTGGCTAATGAAGGAAGTGGAGCAACCAAGCGGTGAGGTTGAGAGAGCGAATGGCCTGGTGCAGATGACCCGACTGGTGGGTCAAAAGATCTGGAACTGGGTCCAGATGCCAAGGCTGTACCAATAGATGGCGATGAAGGAAGGGGAACCAAATTTGTCGAGGCCAGTAAGGGGCAATGAGAATCAACTTGGCTCTCAAAATGGTAGCTTTCTGAATGACTTGAGGTATCAAGGGGAATGGAGGAAAAGCATAAAGAAGTCCCCGGGGCCAAACCTGGGTTAGAGCGTCTCTGGGGGGTTGGCCTGGGAGTGGAAAGAGGGAGAAGAAGTCTGGGCATTTGCTGTTTTGGGGTGTAGCAAAAAGGTCACAGCAAGGGAAGCCCCACTTCTGAAAAATCTCCTCCACTACTGATTGTTTGAGAGACCATTCGTGAGGCATGAGAATAGCTCTGCTCAATCTGTCCGCAATGAAGTTGGATTTCCCGGGGATGTGCATTGCTATCAGAAACCGATGAGAGGAGATTGCCCACTGCCAAAGTCTGAGATCTTCTCGACACAGTAGATAGGACTTGGTCCCGCCCTGTTTGTTGATGTACCATACTACGGACATGTTGTCCGTCTGAACTGCAATAGTTCCTAAAAGAAGAAAGTCATTGAGGGCTTGCAATGTTAAAAGCACTGCTCTCATCTCTAGGACATTTATGTGCAGATGGTATTCGAAGGGTTGCCAAGTGCCATGGACCATCCTGCCCTGATAATGCCCCCCCCACCCGATCAGGGAGGCATCCGATGTGACTGTGGCAACCGGGGCCGGGGGAACAAACGGTCTGCCCTGGAGGACTTGAGGGGAAGAAATCCACCAGGTCAGGTGACTCTTGCAAGATTGTGTCACGATGATCTTGTGGCGCATGGGAAGCTGCTGGAAGGACCACTGGGTGAATAACATCCATTGCAGTAGCCGCATATGGAAGCAAGCCAAAGGAAGAAGTACGATGGCAGCCGCCATAAGTCCTAGCACCTTCAGGACAAACCTGGCCCTCATCTTTTTGCTGAGTAGGATGATCTGAACATATTTTTGGATGTCCAGAAGTCTTTGATCTGTGAGTCTTGCTGACATCCCAACAGTGTCTAGTTCTGCGCCTATAAAGGTAATAGACTGGCAAGGTGACAAGGAGGACTTTTCGAAGTTTATGGAAATTCCTAACTGGCTGCACATATGAAGAGTGTAGTCCCTGGCCTGGAGAAGTTGATGCCTGGTGGTGGCCGTGAGGAGCCAGTTGTCTAGATATGGAAACACCTGGAATCCTTGACGTCTCAGGTGAGCCATGACCACTGCCATGCATTTGGTGAACACTCTGGGGGCTGTAGTGAGACCAAAGGGCAGGGCTCTGAATTGAAAATGACTGGTCCCCAGCCGAAAGCGGAGAAACCTTCTGGAGTGCCTGTGAATTTTTATGTGATAGTACGCATCCTGAAGGTCTACCGAGCACATCCAGTTGTCCTTGCCCAAAAAGGGTAAAATGGACTGAAGCGTGACCATCCGGAATCTTGCCTTCTTGACAAACTTGTTTAGTCTGCTGAGGTCTAGAATTGGTCTCCAATCTCCTGTTTTTTTGGGGACCAAAAAAAATCTTGAGTAGATCCCGGATCCTATTTGGTCTGCTGGAACTGGCTGGATGGCTCTTTTTGCTAGAAGTTTTGATACTTCCAGCTTTGAGAACTCCCTTAGACTGGGTGCAATGTCTGGGAGGAATACCTTCTGAGGAACAGGATAGTTTTCGAAGGGAATCTTGTAACCCTCGGATATGATCGACTGTACCCAAATGTCTTGAGAAAGGGAAAGCCAGGCTGTTGGGTACAGCGACAATCTTCCCCCGACTGCCTCCAAGGGTGGACAGTCGGGCAACACCTCAGGGATGCTGGAAGGGTTTGTCAGGGAGAGGCTCTCTGCTACCCTGATTCTGCGGACCCCCTCTGCCCCTAGGGCGGCGTCTATTGTTATTACCCCCTCTGCCTCTGGGGGTAAACTGACTACGTGCGTCCGGCGTGACTCCCTGAGATTTACGGAACCACATCTTCCCTCCCTTCTGACCTTTAGGATAAGGTCTTGAAGAGGTGGAGAAAGGGACTCCTACGGCAGAAAGAGTCTTGCCGTCCTGCTCGCATCTGGTCAATGTTTCCTTCACCTGAGGTCCAAACAAAGCCAAACCGTCAAAGGGAGTATTTGTGAAGGACGCCTTAAAGGGATCTGTGAAGTTGCAAAGCCGCATCCAGGACTGACGCCTAAGGGCCACTCCTGTGCCTGCGGCTCTACTCGCTCCATCGGCCGTATAAGAGATGAGCTGCATGGAGGAGTTTGTTAAGGAATTTAGGATTCCTAGCTGTGAGGTAATTTTTTCTTGAGCCCCGGCAGCTGACGGATCCTGTACTACCTCACCTAGTTCCTTGAGGAATATCTCTCTGAAGCCGGGTAAAGTGACAGAGATAATTCAGCAAGCGCATAGTGAAGGTCGCTGAGGAAAAAATCCGCTTACCGTACCTATCCATGGTCCTAGACTCCTTGTTAGGAGGATGGACAGGTACAGAAAGATCGGCAAGTTCCTTCTTGGTGGCAGCTGCCACCACCATGGCATCAACAGGGACACCCTTGGTGAGAAACTGCTTGTCTACTGGGGCCGTGATAAATTTAGATGGCCTCCTAGGGACTAGTTCCACAGAATCTGGGGCCGCCCACACCCTTCGAGCCACCACTTCCATGAGAGGGTTGAAAGGCGGAGACACCCAGAAGGTGGAAGGTCGAGATCCAAAAGCCTCCAGGTATACTGACTCATCCTCGGAGGGGTTAATGGAAGGCCAGTTCCCCCTCTGTTTAAGGAGTTCCAAGATGTCTGAAAAGGAGACATCCTCAGAGGGGGACTTTGGGGATCCCTCCGACTCATCTAAGTCAGTATCAGATGTTGTAGACTTGGGGGAGTCTATGTGCTTCCTCTTGCACGTCCTCTTACGCGGGGGTTCCCCAGAAGGATCAGGAGAAACCTCAGGAGAGGAAGTTCTTCCCAGTGGGGAAACCTAGGGTGATGGATCTCTGGGTCCGGGAGCAAGAGAGTGGGAAGAGATATCAGCAGGCACCGAGGAGGGGGGAGCTAATGGAACCGACTGTTGACTCAGCTGAGGGGCTAGAACACTCCTCATCACCTCAAAGGCTCCCCTTCCAGGGAGGCCAGAGAGCTCCCGCTCCAAAGAAACAGGAACTCCCAGCCCCGCCGAAAGAGAAGGCTCCGAGGCCGATGTCGGTGCCGAACTCACCAACGCCGAAGCTCCGAGAGGGAGAACGGGGCTGGACAAGGGTCAGATGCCACTCGCCCCCTCGGAGCCGACGCGGGAGTCACGACGACCAGATCCCTCCATGGAAGGTATCATGGAGGAAATCGGAGTAGAAGACGACGGAGCCGAAAAGGGGTGGCATCGGCTCCGATGCACCAACAGTCAAGATTTCGAGAAGCTCCGGCTCCGAACTCTGGAGGAGAGTCGAAGGAGGAAATTCAGGGGGATGAGTGATAGCGGTTGTCTGCTGAGATGGGCTATGGAGCATCTGGGCCAGTGCCTGTGATTTCAGCAATCTGCTTACCACTCTCTCCAAGTCGTGGTCAGAGAGCCTGGAAGACTTAGAAGATCGGCTCCAATGGCTCCAATCCGAATGTAGAGATCCCGGAGCCGAGTGAATCGACTCCAGGGAAGGAGACTGAGATCTCTTCCTAGTAGGAGCCATCAGAGCCGAAGACCCCTCGGTTCCAGTCAGAGACGATAACTTATCGACTCCAGTCTGGGACATGGAAATGTCGGCTCCAGCCGGAGCTGACATCGACTTCAATGCAGGTGTATCGGAGCCGGCCGGCACCGATACCACCGCCTCTAAGAGAGAAAGATCGGCTCCGGCCAGAGCCGACCTAGACTCCGAAGGAGTCGGAGCCACAGTCGAAGGCTTTGAACTGAAAGCCTGGGACTTAGGTGGCTTAGAGGGCTTCCCCGACCTGGTCTTGGTCGGGGAGCTCTCCGGCTTCAATAAGCCTCGTAGGATTAATTTATTCCTAAGTTCCTGCAGGACTCTGTGGCTAAAAGAATGACAAATGGCACAGGAGTCCTGCAGGTGTAGAGGTCCCAGACAGTACACGCAAGAAGTGTGACCGTCTGTCAGAGACATCTTCTGACAGCACGAGTCACACTTCTTGAAGCCTGAGACCTTCGATTCTTTGGACATAATTATGTCCAGTGCACCAACACACACAAAGTTCACCCACACAGTTAACTAAGAAGAAGGGGGGGAACTAAGTACAACACTCAAACACCCTAACAGGAATTAAGGAAAGGGAGGCTTAAGGCCTGAAGGGGAAAATAACTAAACCAATTAGGTTGAGGGAGTATAGGGTTAAGGAGATAGGCTATAGAAGGCTAACTCTAATACTAGACAAAAAGGCTTGAAAAAGGGGGAGATTTTAGACTGTAGAAAGTTAAATTACAAAAAACACTACCTGAGCTGGTAAAAGAAGACCTCTTCGTGAAGCGGCAAACGAGATCTGGGTAGTCACGCCTTGCATCATGGGATATAGGGTTGCCTCGAGCTGGTAAAATTAGCTCTCGAGCTTAGCAAGTGCCGAGTCGGAGCTGAGGATCGGCTCCGAACCCATCCAGCAAGAATGAAGGCGAGTTTGACAACTTAACATCATTAGTTTATTGATGAATGCATTTCTATAAGCCATCTCATTTCAATGTCATTATATGGTCATTAATATATATACTACTGACCACATCAATTATCATACTACCATGATTGTGATACAGATATCTCTGAATTGCAAATACCCTGCATGTCAACACTGACTGCATAGTTTAGCTTTACACTCTGTGCTATTTTTCCTTTTAGAATACTCCCTACTGTGTTTTGTGTTTTATGTCCTGTAAGAGTACCAACTCTATACTCACATAACAAGGTACCTGTAAACAAACATTTAATTGTTTACTTCAGCATGTACCGTGGAGGTGGTGCAGTGGTTAGCATTGCCACATCACAGCAAGAAGTTCTCTGGTTCGATTCTCAGCTGGGGTACCTTCTGTGCAGAGCCTGCATGTCCTCCCTGTGGTTGCGTGGGTTTCCTCCCACATCCCAAAGACATGCTGTAAGTAGATTGGACACTCTAAATTGGCCCTAGGTGTGAGTGTGTGCATGTGTGAGCCTTCTGTGGAAGGTTGGGCACTGGGCTGGCAACTCGACACCATAAAACTCCACTGCCAGTCATGAGTGGACAGGTGATCCGCTGTGGCAACCCCTAACTGGGAAAAAGCCGAAAGAAAAAGCACGTAATGAAAACAACAAACAGATGTGTGCTGTACTGTCCAAGGTACCATGAATTAAACTTAACCTCAGTCTGAAATCATTTATTTTTCCCCTTATTTCTTTAGTCAGCTGTTTGTTTAATTGTTTGTGTACTTATTAATTGCAGCTTGATAATCATGCAAATGGGAGGCTGACAGACCCTTCTGAGTTACAACCTGTGCTCCATGGTGCAAGAGATAAACCAAAAATTGTAAACAGAATAAAGAATCATACCACTTTCAGAAGGAATGTCAAACAGTTGGGCGAAATCCAGAAGCGGAATTCAAGCAAGATGATAGTTGAATGAATATAAAAAATGGAAATTAGGTCAAACTATAACTACAACTTTGCAGGCAAGAATGGCATTTTTGCTCATGCCTGAAATATGTGTATGTATGTGCATATGTAAAATGTATAAATATAAATAAGCTAATAAGCTGTTTAATAGAGTGTCTATGTTAATTATAAAAGAATATCTCAATTAAGCAGCTTATTTATGCAAAAATAGAGTGGCTATGTTAAGTATAGAAGTATCTCTCTATTGTTTGTTAGTTTTATGTGCAATGGTGTTCCTTGAACTAGTGAGTGTGTATTATAGAAGTTTTTCAGTGTAGTGATTCATCAGCAGTTTTTCTTTTTGCAACAAAATATCAAACTTGATTTCACTTGTGATTTAGATTGTTTCATTTTCGACCTGCTACATCGAAAATATCTGTCTATGCCTACATATGATAGTTATGAAGCAGTCAAATAACTAAAACTATGACTTCACATGGAAGCTGTGTGTCTGCTTGCTTGTTTACTTTATTGTGTAAAATAAATGAAACTGAAATTTCACATGGAATATGTAGGTCTCTTTACTTATTTATGTATGTATAAAGTTGTACTGGCTAGTGATAATTAAGCACAAAAAGTCTTTCTAGTCTATAAGAATATACATGCAATAAAAGCCATTAATTTCTTGTGATTCCATGACATTTCAGTTATAACTCACCTCAGGCTTCGTGCCCACAGAGTGGCACACAGCTACAGTCATCCCACTCCACAAGGGGGAATCCACTTTGGATCTTGGGAACTACCATCCCATCAGTCTGACGAGCCTAATCTGCAAGGCCATGGAACTTATTATCATGGAACTTATAAACAAAGATATTGGCAACCTTCAAACACTGGACCCCACCAAGTTTGGGTTTGTGAAGGGCCGATCTTGCCTCCTGAACCTGATTGACTTCTTCGAATCAGTTTCCAGAGCCATGGATGAGGGTAAGGTGGTTCACACAGCTTACTTGCACCTCAACAAGGCTTTCAACACTATCCCCCACTCTGGAATCATAGATAAACTTACAAAACTGGGCATTAATTCCTACATCACTCGATGGGTTGTAAACTGGCTTACTGACAGAACACACACTGGAAAAGTAGCAGACTCCAAATCCAGCTCCAGACAAGTGACAAGTGTTGTACCACAGGGTTCTGTCCTGGGACCACTCTTGTTTGGCATCTACTTCTCTGAAGTACAGGCCAACACTAAGGGACTCTGGCTTACAAATCCACAGATGACTACAAGCTGGAAGCCATTATTGAATCCCCAAATGATGTGGATATACTACAAAAGGGCCTTACAGAAACAGATGCCTGGTGCCAGAGCCATGGGCTCAAGCTAAATGCCAAAAAATGTATAGTTGTCCCCTTTGGGAAAAACCACGAACCTGTGAATTAACACATAGGTGGCAGTACACTAAACACTGAAAGTGTGATAAGAGACCTAGGGACACAGGTGGACAGTGGTCTCACCTTTGATAACCACATAGCCACAACAGTTAGAAAATCCTTCTACATGGCACACCTCATCACTACGGGCTTTTCATCTAGAAAAAAGGAGGTCATTGGCCCTCTGTACTCATTCCTCATTATACCCATTATAGAATACAATGCCCTGTTTGGTATGTACCTCACAAAACATCTGCAACAACTAGAAAGGCCGCAGAAATACCTCACAAAAAGAATCACAGGCCTAAAGCAGATGCCTTATGCTGACCATCTAAAGAACCTCCAGCTATACTCTGTCACATATCGCCTACTCATAGGCGATCTCTGCCTAACATACAAGGCCATGTCAAATCCAGAGTTGCTGGACATGCTAATCCCAATCCCTCTGAGCCACATGCTCCAGGGATCTTAACCTTGTCATCACGATGAATAGAACATGCGGATGAATAGGTTCCTGACCCAGAGACTCCCGATACTCTGGAATAGGCTGCCCATAAATGTCTTCAAGAGGAACCTTGACGATTGGATGGGAGATAGGAAATTCACCCTGGGGATCACATCATAGCCCTGCTAGACAGGCGTCCAGGAAAGTAAATATCTGTGGGAAGCAATAGCCATGGAAACGTTATGGCTAGGCTTGTATAGGCCCTAGGCCCAATAGCCTAGTACCTACCTATAAACATATGCATATGTACTGAAGGCATACCTCTCAGCCTTATAGTGCAGACAGAAAAGCCTTGATAGAAACATTTAAATGGCTAAAGTAGTTACCAAACTCCACGATAAAAGAGTACAGGACTGTAACTTTACTAAAAAGTGTTACACAACAGCATTATGGTACAAGTAGAAGACAGAGTCCATATGACTCGAAGATGACTAGTTACTCCACAGGAAATACCCTCTACCACTTATCCCCCTACTGTTAGTAATCAGGTTCTCACTGCCCTCTCCAGAGCTAAACACGCTACAGCAATGGGCTCTGATAACATCCAGGGATGTCTACTAAATATTCTGATACATGACATGTCAGGCGAACTAGAACCTCTATTCAGCCACAGTCTCCAGACAGGCTTCATCCTTAGGGAATGCAGGACTGCATTGGTCATCCCTCTACATAAAGGTGGACCATCAACAGACCCATAAGCTGGACTACTAGTCTTATATGCAAGGCCATGGAAAAAGTTATCATGGATCTAATAAATACATTGGAAATCTTCAAACACTGGACCCATCCCAGTTTCGTTTTGTCAAGGGTAGGTCACACCTACTAAACCCAGTGGACTACTGTGAGAATGCCACTTAAACCATGGATGACTGGCAGAAAAGTTCATACAGCCTACCTCAACCTGGTAAAGGCATTCAACACACTGCCTAACTTAGGTATTATAGACCATCTCAAAAATGTAGACATAAATCACTATGTAACCCGATGGATAGTCAAATGGCATATGGATAGGACACATGAAGTTAGGCTAGGGGAATACAGCTCCTTAACTAGGCCTGTTACTAGTGATGTTCCACAGGACTCAGCACTTGGCCCTCTCCTGTTTGGAATACACTTCTCTGACGTCATAGCAAATATAGAGGGTCTTTGGGTGACCGAATCTGCAGATGACTGGAAGTTGGGTGCAATGACTGATTCCTCTAAAGATGTAAATATCCTTGAGGAGGGTCTGAGAGATAAGTAACTGGTGCCAGAAATATAGCCTAATACTCAATTCCAAAAAATGCATATGTATACCCTTTGGGAAGTTGACCACCCCTGCAAATTACAACACTGATAACACTCTCCTAAAAGTAAACCCAGTGGTAAGGGACTTGAGAACTCAGGTTGACAGTAACCTGAACTTTGATCACCATGTGTCCACGGTGGTGAGAAAATCCTTCTATATGTGCCAAGTTATAACTTATGGCTTGGCATCCAGATCTCATGAGATCATAATCCCACTATACTTAGCCCTCATTAGACCAGTAATCAAGTACACTGTATTCTTCAGCATGTAACTGACCAGGCATTTCTAACAACTATAGTGGCCACAGAGAATCCTCATTAAAAGAATACAGGGTGTAAAAAACATGTCTTATCTGGAAAACCCCAAACTCTTGTCCCTGTACTCAGTCTCCTACAGACTACCACAGGGCAATAAAACCTAGCCTAAAAGACCTTCTCAAATCCAGCCTTAATGGATATGCTGCACATTCACAAAACAAACAGCACAAGAATTACCCAGTCTGAGGATCTAAACATTGTCTGTGATATAAGCAAAACATGTTGGAGGAACAGGTTTGTGTTTTTACCCTTTTTCAGGAAAAATATTCTCCATTTATGTGAAACAGAGCTCTTTTTTAAGCTTATTCCAATAACATTTGGACCTATTGATGGGAAAGCATAAATTCACCCCTGCTTGTCACCTGTGGCTTTTATGGACAGCAGTAGTTTATAGTCTAAGGCACAGGCATTTATCAAAGTCTTTCTAGTCCTTGGGCACAGACAACTATGAAAATTGGGGCATGAATGGCTAGGCTTAAAAGGCTCTAGGGCCATTAGACTGATAACCTCCAATTAGGATTTATTCTGTTGAGTTGCAAATGCATGAAATTGCTTTCCTTACAAATTTGTGTAACAAGAGCAAGTTGGAGTCCAGAAATACATACAATAAGCAAAATCAGCTATAGTGAAATGTAGGAAACATTGATACTGGTTAGCGATGAGCTTCTCTTTAAATAAACTATACTTTACTGGGTATGACACTGCTGTATACAATGTACTTTAGATAGCATATGTCATGGACAGAAGTAGGTTAAAAAATAAAAAAAGACAACTGGGTACACAAGTCTCAGTATAAACAAGTGTCTGATCCATGTATGCACACAGTGAAAAACTGGCAGTGTAGGGTCTTCAAGACACAGAAACATTCCAACAATGAAGCTAGGCCACGTTCAGGGGAGGATGCACCTACCACATTTTAGACAGAAGTAGTAGTCCACAATAAACAAGAGGCTGGAAAGAGCCATAAAGATGATAGAGTGGAGTATTGAGGATAAGGAAGACATTATGTATTGTTACTATTATGCAAGAAGCACAGAATTTCCAGATATAACACATTCAAAATGATTAAGACAGAAACTGGTGGAAAGAAAAATACTTGCATAAAAAAAAAAAACTATCAAAACCATCACATGTATTTTTGTGTTCATTTATACAACAGATCAGTGAAAACTATTATATAGACAAAAATGTTGGGCTATTTGGAAGAATACGTAACCAAGGAAGTGCAAAAAATGTAAAGAACAAAGCCTAGAGATTTTCAAAAGGCATGAAAAATAAACATGGACATGGGAAAGAAAAAGAGATCTGATTTCTTGCACTGTTTGTGCAGAGGAGAAAGCCAAAATAGTCAATACCAGAAAGCATCTCTAAATATATTTGAAGAGAAATACAGGCAAAGTATCCAAGTATGTAAACTTTCACAACCCAAACAATAAGATCACAAAGGGGGACTGTAAAACAGAAAATTAGTCAAGTAAATGTTAAATTTACAGAAGCTGAAGTTATGAAATAATTCCAAAGTGATGGATTTACCATAGGAAGTCTAACACACAAAGTAAGGAAAACAGAAGGGAAGACATATGGGCATGAGAAAGTATCCATGGGATTCAAGAAGTTTGGCGCAAGGACGGTTTTAGCCTTGCGCTGAGCATCCTCACTACAGATGGTGCAGCAGCGCCATATGAATATGTATGAGGGCACGCCGTTGCAACCTCGACGTGCACAGGAAACATGTGCGAGTGCAGGGGGCGTGTACAAGTGCTCTACAGAGGCGGAAATATGCCCCAACACTTGCAAAACCTACTACGCCTACCAGTAGAGCCCGCCCCTAATAGTAAGTTAATAATTCAGTGTCCGTGGATTCCAAAATGTATGCTAAGCATACGAGAGTGTCCATGAACAGTGAAATAAAATCGAAGTAGTAAACACACAAGCACGTAGTGGAATGTTGAGCCCGGTCCCTAGAACTTTCACAATTAGATTTTCTGTCCCTGTGTCCCTATTATACACTCAAGTTGCTGCAATATCAAAGGTTTAAGCAAAGCACAGAGTGTCTGCACATCACTGCCCTCCGCCGAGCATAGCTTACACATCATATTCATTCAAATACAGAAAAACATGCAGAATCATAGTGTTTAGAGCATCTGCCTAACAAACAGGCATTCACGGTCCGATCCCAACAATAGCACATATCATTTTTCCATGTGGAATGAAATGTCGTTTTTCCATAAAACCGACAAAAGAGTATCGCATGAGATATTTAACTTAAATATCATTCAAGCAAAGTGGCACTGTCATAATGAATAAGGTACTAGTAAGCAGGTGTAAGCACAAATAAGCAGCAGTAAACACATATAAGTACCAGTAAGCAAGTCTGAGTGCACTTGCGCGGATCTAAGCAGTACCCAGCATAGTAAATGTATATAAGTATATACAGATATATAATATATATACATGTATATATATATATATATATATATATATATATATATATATATATATATATATATATAGATATATATATCTATGAAGAAAGAATGATGTAACAATAAAGCATATAAAAGGAATGATTGGGGAATCAACAGCAACCCCAGTATTATATAGCGCTGTCAGTGTATGCCATATCCAGCTGGGAAGGAGTGAGCAAAGCACTGCTACTCACACCACAGGCAGGATATTACCAGTAGGAGTAACATTGTTGATTTGCTAAGTCTACTTTACACACAGAGGGTTTTCCCTGGTGGGACTACCCAAAAATTGATAGACCATTTGGCCATTCGACCATTACACAAGCAAGGGCAGGTATGTTCAAGGACTAAATGGTGAGAGAGGCTGAGAATACATGGGTTGGGACAACATACGTGTAAGGCCCCTAACGCTTGGGAGAGGGCAATGTGTGGAGGTGTGCCATGGCTGCAATGGACAATGGATGGTATGCATGTATTTTAAACAGGGTGGGGTGGAGGAACTATGGGTATGAAATTATGGAGCCAGGCGTGCCAGGGTTGGATGGGCTGGTTCTAATTGGACCGCCCCGTGGAGGTCAGCGAGGTCGTTATAAGTATATATGCATACGCACATACAGACATCATTATGTAGAAGTACATTCTCTGTAACACATTAATTCAATTTGCAGACATAAATAACATGAATGTGCCCTTATAAACCTTACAGTAGATAGAATAATAGGTTGTGCAAAAGAGGGACGGGACGAAACTGCTAAAACACACAAGTGTGTAGAATGTCCAAAGTCAGTGCTGTGCTGAAAATAATCAAATGTGAGGACTTTCCCACACATGGAATCATTCCTGTGATCTGCCTGCTACAGCAACGCCAATTACTAAACTGGTCTATTTGTAAAAGAAATACGCCGAACACGTACATAATTAGGCTCTCATGTGTAACGTGTGCGTTACCACATAGTCATACTTATTAATTTATTGTAGTGTCATGTTAACGGGAGTAAGGATGTAATGAAGTATAGAGTCTAATCTTGACATAAACACATGCGTGTCCCATGTGGGACAACCCAAAAATTGCGAATAGTATTCTTTTGGTCACTCATGTCACCAATGTTTGTGGACTAAACGTTTGGGAGTTCTGAGGATATGTGGAGTGAGTCAACCAATGGGATTGGTTTATAGGATTAGGGAGTGGCCAATGTGTAGAGGTGTGGATACACCACGAATATGACTGGAGAATGGATGACTGCAGTGTTAGGGAGGGGTTGGGATGTGTGTTTGGGAACCAGGAGCCATGGGTATATGGGTATATATGCAAATGAAGCAGCACAGCAATAGTGTATTGGTTAGAGCAACCACCTCACGAACAGACATTCCCATACCAAATCCCACTGTATCACATACCATTTACCATCTGTACATGAACATATTGCGACATCTGTCCACTGTATAACCTATAAATATCAATTAAAAGTTAACTAGAGTGAAGTGTCAGTGTCATAATGAATAAGGCACTAGTAAGCAGGTCGAGCATATATAAACACCAGTAAGCATGTGTAAGTGCATTTACACAAGGTATGTATTGCTTTACAGACACACACACACACACATATATATATATATATATATATATATATATATATATATATATATATATATATATATATATATATATATATATATATATATAAATATATATATATGTGTGTGTGTGTGTGTGTAGATATATACAGATGTACAGCTAAGATAGGAAACAGCACACAAAAATGACATATGTTCACAGGCTATGCCAATGGAAGTGAGGAGCCCAAGCAAGAAACATGAAACACGTAGCATGACCTTCCACCCCTCCAGCCGGACACGGGAAACATACACACAAACAATGTAAAGAGTCCACTGCTCCCCAGACCACAGGCAGGATACAACCGGGGGGGATACACAATGCACCCGTGAATTCTAATCTTGGATCACAGACAGGAACGTCCCTTGTGGGACACCCCAAAAATTGGCAAAACCAAAAGAAGGTGGTAGACCGAACATTCTAGCTGGGGTGTATACATACTCGGAATACAAGGGTGGGAAACCCTGATGACCCATGGGCCGAGACAATTGTATGGAATGGGTCCCATGAAGTGGAGAGTGGGCAGCATGTAGTGGTGTGTCCAGAACAGACCAGAACCCAGAGTAAGGATGGGTGCTGTTGAGGAGGTGCAGGTGGTGGAACTATGGGTATCACTTATGGGTCTAGGTGTGCAGGTGTTGGCTGATGTGGGCCTATATGGACAGCCCTAGGGATGTAAGCGAATGTGTTCATTGGGCAGAGGCGTCGCCCAATGAGCAGCCACACCCACTACGAGTCCCACTGCAGCAAAGTGTAATCTATATGGCAAGGAATGGAATAACCAGATGTAGACATATATATGTAGAGGTATATGTGTGTATATCTACCCATAGTGACATAGAGATAAGCCTCTCCCTCTACATAGTACAAATGTATACATAGAGAGACAGAATACCGATACATACCCACATATAAATGTATACATATGCAGACACCCATAGTCCCATATGTTGTGAGATTATATATATATATATATATATATATATATATATATATATACAGCAAAGTATAAATATACATGTATGCATACATATACAGATATATCTCTATATAGTAATGTAAATATATATATATATATATATTATATATATATATATATATATATATATATATATATGACTATAAATATAGACATGTATATAGCTAGGATATGATACAGCAGTTACGAGTAACATATGTTCACAGGCCGTGCATATGGGAGTGAGGGGTCCAATAAACAAATGTGTAACATGTAGCATCAACCCCCCACCCCCCCAGCTAGGCCAGTGAGACATACAGGCACACAATAAAAGTAAACACACCACTGCTTCCCAGACCACTGCCAGGATACTACCAGTGGGAAAGACCTGCCAGGTCTAATCTTGAAACATAGACATTGATGTCCCTTGTGGGTCACCAAGAATTAATGATCGGAGGCAGTCCTGGTAATGACTTATCACACCAGGCTGTAGATGTACACGGACCAGTAGGTTGTGCAAGGTTGATAACCCATGGGTCGACACAGCGTACAACATGCGTCTGAACATGGGGAGAGTGGGCAGTGTGTAGTGGTGTGTTTATACCCCACCTGCACCCACAGTAAGGATGAGTGCTGTAGAGGAGTGGCAGGTGGGGGAACTATCGGTATGCAATTATGGACCAAGTTGTGCAGGTATTGGCTGGCGCAGGCATATTAGGACTGCCCAGGGATGTCAGTAATATTCCGAAATGGGCATAGCTGATGCCCATACCTCTCAACCCCTAAGAGCACATCCACTGAACAGGCCATAAACCACTGGGGGAACAAACAGGCACCATACCTCTGAAATGTCCCCGATTTCCAGCAACGTCCCTGATTTCCACTCAGTTTCTAACTCTGTCCCACTTAAACCCTCCTGAAACTATTGACATTTGGAGGAAAGGTGGTGAATTACACGCAATGAATAATGACAACAATTAAGAGTTATAAACATAATTTACCTCAAAACATGTGCATAAATTCATATGCTCTGAGTCTGTTAATGTGTCAAGTTAATAGCACCAATAATTTAAATGTGTCCCTGATGTTGTTATGCTGTGTCCCTGATTCAGTTTGTATTTTTCCCCAATCGTATGAGAGGTCTGATAGGGACAGAAAGCACATATTCCACTGACAACCTTAGAAAGATGATAGAATATTAGGTATGCAGTAGCATGACTCACGTGAAGGATGTGGGTTCCAAAACCCAATTACATGTTTGTATCGAAGAGTGTCATTTCCCATGTATTAGCCAGATGGGTGCAGATTGTAAGAGGAACACACCAATAATATGAATCAAACTCTGGACAGGCAGAGGATTCCGTACAGTCGAATGGCATACTGTCGCCTAATGGGCAGCCATTCCCGATACTGTAGACATGTAATCCGATGTAATAGGCATCACAAGGTAATATTGTAGTCCTCACTCCCACCCAGGGGTGTGAGTGTCAGATGCAAACACCAAATGCAGTGCATTTGCAAGTGCGGGAGCAAGCAGGTGTAAGCCTGCCTCGGCCACCAGTATGCAAGTATTACACTGGTAAAGCAATGTAGAGGCTAATTGAGTATAAGAAACTGTAACAAGAGGTTCGCATTGCTGAGCACCATGCAAAACCACGCACACCCACTCACAACTGCTTTAATGTGCCTTAATCACTCCGTATCCAATGGCCTTCTTCTGCCCTGCAACAAAATAAATGGCCTCTGCAAGGCCCGAAACCAGGACCCTGCACACACAGCTATTGTGATTTACCACTAAGCCATGGCATATATACAGACATTGGACCTGATCACAAACATATCATCCAGTGCAGTCATTCAACAGTATAGCACATGTATTCCATCATGTAGATGTATAAGTGAGTGTTTATGTCTAGATATAAATACACACACATATATATAGATATATCAGAAACATCCCATGTGACAACAAAGCATTACAAAGGAATGAAAAGGGAAACACCAGCAATGCCTGTATTATGTAGTGGTGCTGTCCTATGTAATATCAAGACTCCCTCAGATAGACACGTGTCATTCATACACGCAAACATTTGTACATTGGCCATATACATCACTCTGTGCGTGTTATTTACATTAACACAACAGTTCCTGTCAAATCATTATGTGAGAACAGTACTCTTGCAAGGCACTGTGTGCGACAACATCATCATGATAAAGATAAATGGGGTAACCTTAGAGGGACCGGTAGTGTTGTGTGTACAATGGGGTCATCCACATCACATGTACCTGGAACATTTAGGACTCATGCATACTAGGATCGTGTGCCTGAGAGACAGGGGTGAGGACAACTGGAGTATGTTGTGATGCATATTAAAAGAGTTACATGTATCCATTGGACACGTGTGTGAAATTGACAGCTATGTATGGGGCAAATGTTCTAGGAACCAGTTGGCCTTTTGTTTCCGAAGGGTGAGAGTGGGATGTGGGGGAAGGAGAGTAGATATGCTCGTGGAGGATAGGTAGGGTAGGATGACAGACAAGACAGCATACAGGGTCAGTATATGATACATGTGGGGGGATACACTTCGGACAGGGAGGGGTGTTTGGCATTCACAAGCCCATGAGCCTCCAGATGGAAACAGTGGGACGGAGGTCCCCAGCCATGAGCAGCCACCACTGCACCAAAACAGCTGCAAAGGTGGCAGTGCTGGATGCTGTCTAGGAGGGGCAGCCTCACCCTGTAAATGTGACACTCTGCCCTTGAGCTGGTGTATCTGGCCTTGGAACCCGTTATTGAGCCCCCTACGCACCACGTCCGGGACTGTAAGACAGCGGACATGTTCCTGTCTGGACCTGATCCCAGGGGGGACAAGCCCCATCCTCAGTGGTGGTACCACCAGAAGGTGGTGCAGAGCCAACAGAGGTGGTGATCCAAGGCTGGGCCCCAGATGTGCTGGTGCCCAGTGCCATGGCCAGCTGAAGTGGGACAGGAGGTTCTGTCCGGACCTCCAAACCCATAACAGCCTATGGTGTTGCAGTTTAAACAAAGATATGGTTTAGTAATAGTCAACAGCATTCAGGATTGCTTACAACAGCATGCATAGATATGACCATCAACCCAACACAACAGTTGGTATACATTTGCAGAGGGAGCACAACACATGCATATATACTGCATGACATCTGTACAAAGACTTGTGACTGCAGCTATGAACAGTGGCCCATTATTGGCATGTCACTGAGAACCCCAGACAGTGTCTGTCATGCCACTGTTTCATGTGACATTTGTCCAGTCAGGGATGCGATGGCAGTAACTCATCACTATCACCATGTACTGGCTGCAATCCTCACACTATGCTCCTGCTGTTCACAGATGTGTGTTCAGTGAGTAACACAGAAAACAAATGGTTCCAAACACTGACCAGACCACATATGGCCCTACAGATGGGGGTCCCTAACAAACAGAGCATTGTCTTGTCCGTTTTAATACATACAGAATAGCCATTACCACACACAACTTGTTAAACAGGCAGTAGTCTCAATGAAGCATAGCTACACTTACATGCTGTAGTCATGTCTGGCACATCACCCTCCTGTCTTTAGGCTATTTCCCACTGTGTATGTTGTTTGAGGAATGTCCAGATATCATCTGTGATGCCGTTTTACCAAACACCAGATCCAGGTACCACTCACAGCGACTGTCATGGGCAAACACCAACATGATGTTCCTAGATATTGTACTATGTTTTTCATGCGAATGGCTATGGGAACATCATCACAGCTGTTCCACATGCAATCAGCTAGAGGAGGACTGCAATAGGTGCAGAGGCCATCACCTGATCATGACCATCACTTATAATACACAAGCTGCTGCTGAGCAGGTGTACATCTCCACATCCACCAGACAGTGTATGGGAGGGACAGACAGAGGCAAAGTACACCAGAGAAGGGCTTGGAGACTAAAACCTAAGCACCATCTGTCACACACCTACCAGTACAGGGGTCAAACCCCTGACTGACTAGTCATTACTATTACAAGTGCATGCAGTTATTCCATGTGCCACAAAGCTGACATGTTGGTGTGCTGTAAGAACATATATGTGTGTTGGTGAGCGACATCTGCAACAGACATAGTAAACATACATTAGGTGTAGCACACATGGCTGTCCACATGAACGGATGTCATTGTCAACACAACCACACTCTCTAATGGACTCACATTGACGCTCTTTGCCAGGCCCACAAATACACTCTCAAACTACTTAGTTTGCCACACTGCAGTAATGCACAGGTACTACATGCACTACAGGGGATATCTGGAGGTTCTATGGGCTAGGGCATGTGAACATGTTTGACATCTGTCGGTATGCCAATGGGAGTTATACTGAGAGTGACTGTGGTTGGGATCATTATAACCCACATGCAGACACAAGGTGCCAGTACTGACATGCATGTGTGCATTGCTTCATGGGTGTGTAGTGGCTGGCTGTGCAGGATGGCTGTACAAGGCTGGGTGAGGGGTAATCCTTGGCATCACACCACCCAACAATGGTGTGCAGTGCGGTACAGGGGTGTAGTGTCTGCAATGTCCCACACAGATGGGTATTGTATGAACTGCCCTGACATCCTGCTTACCATTGTGTATGGCCATAGCTTTGCAATGCATGCCATGTCTGTGTTTGATAGTCCTTGACATGGACATTGCCTGGGATGTGCATGTCCCACAATAATGTACAGTGACATGTACAGGTGTACTTGGTTTGGCTGGCACCTGTTGTATACACAGACTGTTATCCTCCAATATGCCAATACTGGCCTGGTGTGGCAGAACCTGCTTATAGTCAGCAGGTCGACCCTGCACCTGCATTGATAGCATGATACAGGTATTCACTGGGGTCAGTGGCATTGGTCCATACAGGGCACATGTGTAAGGCATTGTATGGCCTCTGTGGATCACATTTGTTGCAGGCATCCAGTGGGGAACATAGTAAAGGCACATTGTCCATAATTATGTGCCTATTGTACTGCTGTACAGGGTGCCATGCCCTCTGCAGCCCACTGCAATCATACCATGCCTACTATCTGTCATGAATGTGCAGCGTGCTAGCAACATAGCGGGATATTCTAGGCAAGTGTGGTTGTGTATGACACATGGGTTCAGGACGTATTCCAGGTAATAGTAGGGTTGCATACTTTGTTCACCAGGCCTTTTGCCAGATGTAGGGGTATGGCTTGCCAACACAGTCCCGTGGCTGACTGACATCTGTACTCCTCGTGAGGTGGACATTGTGACATATAAGACAGACACCATATAGGAAAACTACAAAATCCACTCCCCAACATGTCCAGTGGTTAGACACTAACAGCCACCTCCACACAGGCTCTGACAGTCAAACACACACACACACACCTGCCATGTCCTGGAATAGAATCCCTACCTAACTAGTGTATCACACCACAGCAATACACAGTTACAGCACACTCTATGGAGAATACTGGGTTACAGCAGTCCTAGAGGTGAATTCCTAGGTGGATGACATCAGCAGGATTGCCAAAGGTGGTCATGTGAATTGTACAGAGTGTACATACTCACACTTGGTCTCTCTTGTAATAGAGCCCCTACCTAATTAGTTTATCACACTACAGCAATACGCAGTTACAGCACGCGCTACAGAGAATACTGGGTTACAGTAGTCCTAGATGGGTAGCAAACTGCCTCATCAAAATAGGGGAAGCCAACTCAAGCAGAAGAACCGTAATCAGTAGCATACCACAGGGATCAGTCTTGGGGCCTCTGCTATTTGGGATATACTTCACTGAGGTGCAGGCCAAAACCAGTGTGCTATGGCTGACCAAGTTTGCAGATGACTTCAAGCTGGGTGTGGTCATCAATTCCCCAAGTGGGTCTCAGCCAAACAAATGACTGGTTCCAGAAACATGGCCACAAGCAGAATGCCAAAAGTTGCATCATCATCCCCTTTGGGGAGAGTGATGACCCCACCTGGGCAGCCAAGTGCTCTGGATTATGCAGAATGCTCCACATTCAATGATAAGTGAAGCCACTGTTCCGCTGTTCCACACTGAACAGCTTCGGCTCCACAACACGGGTTTTCATTGGTTTCTATACCTCAATTACTGCCAATCAGCATCATGGTATACAAATCAATCATATAGGTATGCCACTGTTCTGCACTGAACAGCATTGGTTGTGCTACACAGTTTGTGATTGGCTCGTATTCTGCAATTACAATCAATCACCACCGCAGTATATGAACCAGTCAAATAACTGTTTGTGAGATCTACCCTTTCAGAGCAAGTGGTACAAAACAGGATACACTTTCACGTCTACTTCACAAGTTTTGCAAAGACTCCACAGTACGGTTACTCATTCTTAATCGTGTTGTCTTTCATGGTGCAATCTCACTAAGCAGCTTGATTTTTCTGTTATTGGTTACAACGGTGCACTTTAGTCGTCACTCACAAAACATGCTCATGAAATGCTTAGCTTGGTATAGTAGTCTGTAGCATATTCCAACCCATTTACAGGGTTAGAAATCTGCTCTGCTGCAAGCACCACTACTCTTCAATACTAATATACATACAAATAGAAGGGTACCTGGAAACAAGAATGAAAAAAGAAATGTCTACATACAATCAAGTAGCTTTAGCTGAAAGGATGTTATGTAAGTATTTATTTTTTTTATAGAGCTAAAAGCAAGGCCCAACTTTTAGTTGACTTTCTACCTCCTCCTAGCTCAGCCACTGTGGCTAAATGTCTGATATTTTTTTTTTATTTTTTAATCATAAACCCTACTGGAATATACTGTCAATGCCTGCCGGCAAAGTAAAACTACAGACCTTTCAGACACCCCCAAACACACACACACACACACACACACACACACACACACACACACACACACACACACACACACACACACACACTTAAAAAAGTAATAAATGGATGGTCATAGCAAAACAAAAAATATAGTTACCTGCTGTAACAATCTCCAAACACAAAAACAAAACTGGATCCCCACTTTGATGAATCTTTTCCACATCCACTAAACAAACAGCAAAATAACTACTAGATCTAAAGAACTAAATTTTGTTTGCAACACAAACAGTACACATTGGACAGACAGCTATATATCTCTCAGAATTCCCATTTTCTGGAATAGGCTGTCCAAGTATGTGAAAATGCCCCTACTCTGTCATTATCTTATTATTTCATTCCCCTGATTTGCCTGAAAACTACATATTTTATGAGGATCACACCAAAAACATAAGACAAAAATGTGGACATTCTGCAAAATTCTGGCCAGCTGAAATGTATGACGAGGGTGACTTAGTGTGTGTGTGCATGTGTGTGTGCGTGTGTGTGAGTGCATGTGCGTGTGTGTGTGTGTCCATGCATATATTTTGGCTGAAAGGCCATGGTCATGGTCGAGGTACATTTTTTGAGCAGTGTGAAAATAGGGTTTTCCACATTTTGACTGTTTGCCACACATTGCTATGGTCTGTGTTCCACACTGGCCTCTTAGCAGGTTGAGACCTTTGTATGGTCCCCACATATTATCACATTAATAACAATGTCCTAAGCACGCAATCAGTCATGAGGGATTTGGGCACCCAGGTTAATAGTAACCTCATAAGTAAGGGTATCTCATCCAGGTACAAGGGGATCATAACATCCCTGTATTCTTCCCTTATAAGGCCAATTATTGAGTACAATAGCCCCTTCGGCAAGTACCTCGCAAAACACATGCAGCAGCTGCAGAGATCACAGAGGTTCTTCACAAGAAGAATTCAGGGTCTCAAACAGCTACCCTACACAGATGGGCTAAAAGCCCAGTCCCTCCACTCAGTTTCATATAGACTCCTCAGAGGTGACCTCTGTATGGCATACAAAGCAATCTCAGACCATGCCTTGATGGGACTGCTGCATATCTGCAAGTCAAGCTCCACTCGATTAACCCACACATGCAATCTCAACCTGGTCTGTGACATCAATAGGACTTGTTGGTGGGAGAGATTTGTGTCCCAGAGACTCCCCCATCTGTGGAATAGACTCCGTCATCCACATCAAGAAGAGCACCTCAATATCCCTTTTCAAGCGCAATCTGGATAACTGGATGGAAAACAGAAAATATACCCCTGGGATTCTACCTGTGTCCTTGCTGGACAGGGGCTTTGAGTGCTGACTTGTCAAAACATGGGCTAAACTCAAGGTTAGGCTTATAAAGGCCTTAGGGCCAATAGCCTAGTAACTTCCTATGATCCTATGAACCAGGGGATGAAAGGTTAATAATAGCAGCCCAAGATGGTGGATTTACATACATATTAGTTTACAAATCCATTGAACATGTGTGAGAAGCAGACAAATGTAGGTTCTGTAAAAAAAAAGAACTAGAAGGAGTTGCATACCTTGCTGCTGTGTGTGATACACGCAGAGGGTCTATACACTGAAAGACACAATAATGTAGCAAGACTGTTCCATTAAGGATTGTGGAAACACCACATTTCAGAAGTAGGGGAGAAGCTTTGGGAACATGAACCACAAAGTATTACAGAGAATGATGAAGTGTGCATCAGACTGGATCAGCCATTACCAACAGTCCAAAAATGTAGGTACAGGAACACCAGTTATAGTAGTTCATTAAAAACAAAAAAGTAGCATTGATCATTGAAATTGCTGCACATTGCCTTTACAGTGTTTTACAAACAGCAAGACACAAAGTCATAAAATCTCAAGATCTGCAGGCAGAAATGAGAGCAATGTTGAGAAAGAATGCTGAGACAGTTCCAATAGCAGTAGTAGGAGCAATGGATTGAATTAAAAAAAAAAAACTAAAGTCATTTTTAGATATGCTACCCATTAATGTAACTCCGTATGAATTGCAGGAATCAATTCTGGCCCTATTGTGGGTGCTACGAATAACACTTTTGGATAACAAAGATTAAAGCAATACTAATTTCATGAACTTTAACTATACCCTGACTTAGGAATGGGGTCCATTCTCATAATGGTATTAGAAACCCAACAGTTTTGGAGAAATTAAACCATACATCTGATGCATCCACTTAAATGACATGCTTATAAAACAATATGCAACCTGTCCAAGTTTAATCCAGAGTTATGCAGTACTACCCTATTGTCTTTTAACTGAAATACCCAAAAATCCTACCCTTACAGGATGCTTTAAATGAATTCAATGCAACTTCTAAATAGCCTTACAACCTCTGGAAGGAAGACACTAAAAGCAAATAATGCAATTTGGCTATCCCAAAAGAGTAGAATGCTAATGCAGGATAAAGAAAAAGTGTGGAAAGAGTGGTACAAATACAAAACATCACAATATCTCAAACTTCAGAGTCCTCCACATCTGTAATAAAAAGAAAATAAATGAAGGCAAAAAACCTATACTGAACAACACTGAACTTATAGTTAACCCAACCCTATAAAGATTCCAGTAATCTATTAAAGACATCCGGCATCCTCGTCAAAAATTCAACCCTAATCCTTCTCCCAAAAACTTGTCACTCAAACCTGCAATAGAATTATTTTATTTCATAGATAGTATAGTGTTCCTAACCAAGAATTCCCACATCTAATCCCAACCCTGCCCAACAACCATATTTCACTACATCCACTTTCACCTTCAAACCAGGTCCCTCATTCTATGTAAAGCAACTCAAACTCAAAGCATATTCAGCTTCAGTTGATGACCTTCCAAGTTGGTACATTAAAATAGCAACCACAATCCTTATAAATATGTCAGTCAAGGAATCTCATGCCCCCTTTCTTTGGAAACAATCACACATTATATACACAAATTAGAAAATTCAACAGATATCACTAACCTTAGGCCTAAAGTGATCTTAGGTTCATGGGAGAATAGTAGGCCAATTGCCACAAATTCAGAATCAAACTGTGTATTCCACACCTCCCATAGAACGAACACTCTCCTCTAACCCTTATAGATACTGTTAATAAAGAAGGAGCTAATGACAAACTAGTCTCCCCCTTAATTATATACTTGTCTAAATCCTTCAACACATTTTGTCACACCAAAATTCTACTTCAAATGTCTATATTAGGTCTATCACAGAGCACCCTTCTATAGTTCAAAAGCTACTTTTCCAACAGGTATTAGTCAGTACAATGGCACTCTGCCCTCTCTCCATACCTCTCAATCATCACTAGTGTACCATGAGGCTCTATCCTTGGTCTCCTCCTCAACACAACAGCACCCTCCACTATTCTACACAACAGGCTTCCCTAATGCAGTACACTGATGACTTCACACTCATAAGTGTATCAGATAACTTGGCACATCTCTAAAAAAATTACTCAGGAAGCTGTAACAGACACTGAAACATGGCTTTGTAACTCACAACTCATGCTCACCCCCCCACCCCCAAAATAATATCATTTCCCTTAGGGCTGTCTCATGAAAAACAACATTCAAAATCCTCTCACTTAATAAAACACCATCAGAAGTCACTTCTAATAGCAAATAATAAGGCAGGATATGAGATGATCGCAAGTAATACTGAATAACAATAATAAATAATAATAATAATAATCATAATAATAATTATGAAAGTGGATGATGACCTCTAAGTTTGCAGAAAAGTGCAATCTTGGAGAAGTCACTGACTCCTCAAATGATATGGCCATCCTGCAGGGAGGCTTGTCTCGAATAATGGTGTCAAAATCATGGTCTAAAAGTAAATACCAAAACTGTATATTCTGGGAATTCATCTATACCTGGGAACTACTATACTGACAATTCGCCCCTAAGACTTGACCCAGTTGTTCAGGGATTGGGAACTTATGTGGAAAGTGACATTTGACCAACATGTGTTTGTTGTTGTAAGAAAGTCCTTCTCTATTGCACAGATTGTAAACAAAGGGATTCTGTCTAGATCTAGGGGTGTCATTGATCCCCTTTACTCAGCCTTCATTGGGCCAGTTATTGCACATAATGCCCTCTTTGGCATGTATCTGTTCAGACACATGCAACAACTGGAGCTCACACAACGATGCCTTCCTGAAAGGATGCAAGGTCTAAACAACACATCCTTCATGGACTGACAGCAACCCCTGTCACTATACTCAGCTGGCATACAAGGCATCCTCTGACCTATTACTCATGGTTTTACGACACATCAGTAAGTCCAACGGCATCAGAAATACTTTGCCTAGGTATCTAAACATCTTCTACAACATTAACAGTTTGGAGGGACAGGTATATCTCGCAGGTGACACTGCTTCTGTGGAACATACTCCTCATCCACATGAAACACATCTCATCCTTGTCCATTTTCAAGTGCAACTTAGATATATGGATGGGAAACAGAAAAGTTACCCCAGATCTGCCCCATTGCACTACCAATGGGAAGATGCAGCTCCTAAATGCTTTACATATGGATAGGCCCACTCAAATTATCTATGGGATGATCCCAGTTATTCACATTAGTGTAATATGTAATTATCATCCATGGGTAAGGTCAGTCTATAACCAAGTGGGAAAGAATAGTTCAAACACAAAAAGGGAAATTAGCTAGATAAAATGGCCTGAAAGAACAGCTAGCCTAGTACTTACCTTACCTATGAACCTATAATCTTACATTTGAAATGCACATACAAAGCCTTATAAAAAAATCAACAAAAACTTGCACTGCTTTACAGATTAAAAAATGTTCTCACCAACACAACTAAAGCTGTATGTTCCGCTACTTAGCACCTCCCCTCACTAGTTTATGGAGCACCCATTCTTATTAACTTCCAGGCAGCATAAAAAGCAAAATTTGAGCAATGCTATAACAAAGTGGCTACATTTGCAGCAAATGACCCTTTCAGAACCCACTACTCAACTAACATATACACAGCTTCTTCCCACCTACAACATTAGCCAGCATTAATCGGCTCGTCTAGCCCTAAATACAGTTCAGTACAACTATGTTCATACTCATTCATTATCATTCGGTGAGGAAAACACTTTCTGTCCACAACCCTATTAAATTTGCAGGGCTTGATCTACACTTATACCATGTTGCCAAGGCCTGGGACTTCTTACCTATATCCATCAGATCAATACACGCCCTTCAGTACTTCAAAACCATTCAGAAATAGTTTTTAGCCAAAATCTGTCTTGGTTTTTGTTCAACCTCAGGATAATGTTGTTGTTGTTGTATCTTTCAGCTTTTCCCGGTTAGGGGTTGCCACAGCAGAACTCTGGTCCGCTAATGATTGGCAGCAGATTTTTACATGCCGAGTTGCCGGTCCTGATGCACAACCTTCAACGAAGGTAGGCCCATTCATGCATATCTCCACACAGAAGACGCTCTAGCTGAGAATCGAACAGGACAAAGTCTTACTGTGAGGCGACAATGCTACCGCAGCACCACCACCACATGATATTCCTAAATATGAACAAGTTCCTAATCGTACCTTACACCTACTTACTTGCCCTTTCCACTCACTTCCTAACTTTATCTAGATAAAAACAGACACCTACTCAGTTAGACTTTCCTGTCAGTCAAACTTCAGTAAACAAATAACATGTATGACCTTGTCCTTATAAATGCTTCCCCTGCCTACACCCCACTAATATAATACAATACAATCTGATATACAACTTATGATTGCAACAACTACCTAGCCAAAAACCAAAATAAAAATTATATCCAGATAAGGAAATCTGTGCAAATAACTGTCCACCCATACCACAAGAAAAATCAGACTGACAAAATAAGAAAGCAACATTACTGGTCAATAACTACTTCATAATGCTCAACTATCCCTGATTTTGCCTTATATTATTTACCCTTCTCATTATAAAATGTTTACATCTTCTGGTTAATCACTGAAGACTACAGCTGGTCCATAATGTCAGACGTTAGAGTCAGTCTTTAGGAAATCTATGTTGATGAAAATCCATTTTCCTCCTACTAATGTGAATTAGAGTAATATTTAAAAGTTATACATGATTTTGGACTTGTAAAGACTCTGGTGGTCATTAGTCTAGTATAAACATATGAATCTACTAGTTATGTACAAATTGTGGCACAACAATGTACTGAATGCATCATTCATACTTATTTCTTCCTACAACATATATTCCAAATTCAAGAATTGACATAAATAATGAAAGAGAATCAAAATAATCTCATACATAAAAACATACAACTAACCTGTAGCATCCTACAGTAGGCTTGTAAGCATGTACAAGAATGTCTCACTGGAGCCATATCTATGTGTGAAGTGGACTGTTGCTTCATTTGAGCCAGCAGAAAAAAACTACCTAGTATTTGAGCAAAAAAACATGGCCATAATCACTTTCACATACAGCACCCCACAACAAAACTAATTCTAACCTTATTGTCACTGTCCACAAAAGGAAAACACAATAAATGTTGTATAAAAATACATAACTAATAAGCCCCACTAAAACCTTCAACAATGACCACATCTTCTCGGTTGAGCTCAAACCCAGCAGAGCAAAGCAAAATGAACATGGCAAACCTCCTAGAAAATAGGACTCCCACGCCATCAATGAAAAAATAGCCAGTTAGCAATGCAGATAACATTTATCTGTTAACACAAACACACACCTAAATTACTGCACACTCAGAGTGCTGGAAAGCTAGGAACCTGTGTAGAATTAAACCTATAATACAAAGCTTTACACTATATAAACCATGCAAGATGGAAACAAGTACATCAAATACATACTGCCCACTTAATTTTCTCCAGTAATGAAAGCAAAACACAACAGATGGCATCAATAACATACAGTCTAATTAGAATCTCCCAAACATAAAAATGTTCACTTACCTATAATGTCCAAGTGTCTAGTCTAAACAAGTCCCATTAATTCTTTGAGCAACCATCTCCTACAATGTTGACTGCTTCTCCAGATGGCTTGCACAGATTCTACAGAACAGCTTAACCAGCAGAATATTGCCATTATCTGTAAAACTTACTTCAAAATTCAAGTCACCTATAGCAAATTGTGACATTTATAATTCCAGTGTCACCAACCACGAAAAGTAAAATTGTTAAAAAAATAGTATTAATTTAATAAAAAAAGACTGCAATAATCTCTTGTCCAACCTTCCCTTATGACTGTAACTTCCACAACTAAGCAGAATTCTGTAGAAAGTGACTAACATATTATTTCATAAACAGCATACCTACCCCCAAACAATTAAGCCAAGTCATGTCTCTCCACATGATGCACCTAGACAATATCTGACTTTACCACTTTGTAATGAATGCATGAATAGATAACACTGGTTAACACATTCAGATAAATACATACATTCAATTGCAAAAGACATTTTAACAGCTTAGCATTTCAATGTCTCATTCAGTGAAATGAAAGTCAATGCCAGTCCAGAAACCAATGCACTTAGCACCTCATCAGGTTGAATATGACCATTTTCACCTCTGCTGGTACCCATTGTTTAATCTAGTATATCCAAGATCAAAAACACTTAACAGAAAGCCAAGGATGGCTGTAGCAATTTTAGAATAAATAACATGCAAACCAATTGACTTGGGCTTCTCTTGCCACAAAGTGAAAATTGTGTGACTATTTTTATATATTTAGTCAATGTTTTAGTTAATGTAACAAAGTTCAAGAAACTGAATTTTCAGTGGAGATTGATATCTGCAGAAAATGATGATAAAGTTATGTATACGTTTGTAAGAGACCTATTTACAGGCTTGTAACACAGTTGGAACAGATAACCCAGCCACTGGGGATGCACAAGCTAGTGCATTTCTTTGTGCCGGTCCCAAGCCAGGATAAATGGGGAGGGTTGTGTCAGGAAGGGCATCCGGCGTAAAACTTCGCCAAATCTTTTCATGCTGTCACCAGTTAATATTTCCATACCAGATCGATCGAGGCCCAGGTTAACAACGACCGCCACCAGTACTGTTAGCCAACAGGGTGCTGGCGGAAATTGTGCTACTGTTGGCCGAAGGAGGAGAAGAGGCTGAAGGCATGGCCGAAGGCAGGAAGAGAGGAGAAAGGCTAGGACTGTGGTAGTGAGGGTCAGAACTTTGAATGTTGGCAGTATGACTGGTATAGGGAGAAAGCTAGCTGATATGATGGACAGAAGGAAAGTTGGTATATTGTGTGTGCAAGAGACCATATGGAAGGGGAGTAAGGCTAGGTGTATCGGAGGTGGGTTCAAATTGTTTTATCATGGTGTGGATGGGAGGAGAAATGGCGTAGGAGTTATTCTGAAGGAACAGTATGCGAAGAGTGTTTTGGAGGTGAAAAGGGTGTCGGATAGAGTGATGTTTATGAAGCTGGAAATTGATGTTGTAATGATTAATGTTGTTAGTGCATATGCTCCACAAGTTGAGTGTGCAATGGATGAGAAAGAAAAATTTTGGAGTGAATTGGATGAAGTGGTGATGACTGTACCCAAGGGTGAGAGAGTGATGATTGGAGCAGATTTAAATGGGCATGTTGGTGAAGGGAACAGTGGGGATGAGGAAGTGATGGGTAGGTATGGTGTTAAACAAAGGAATGCAGAAGGTCAGATGGTAGTGGATTTTGCGAAAAGGATGGATATGGCTGTGGTGAATAAGTATTTTAACAAGAGGGAGGAGCATAGGGTGACATACAAGAGTGGAGGAAGATGCACACAGGTGGATTATATCTTATGTAGGAGGGCCAGTTTGAAGGAGATTGGAGACTGTAAAGTGGTGGCCAGAGAAAGTGTAGTCAAGCAGCATAGGATGGTGGTTTGTAGGATGACGCTGGTGATCAAGAAGAGGAGGAGGAGTGTGAGGGCAGCACCAAGGATCAAATGGTGGAAATTGAAAAAGGGTAATTATGAGGTGGAGTTCAGGGATGAGTTAAGACAGGCACTGGGTGGCAGTGAAGAGTTAACAAATAGCTGGGTAACTACAGCAGAGCTAGTAAGGGAGACTGCTAGAAAGGTGCTTGGTATCACATCGGGACAGAGGAAGGACGACAAGGAGACATGGTGGTGGAATGAGGAAGTACAAAAGAGTATACAGGCAAAGAGGTTGGCAAAGAAGAAGTGGGATTGTCAGAGAGATGAAGAAAGTAGACAGGAGTATAAGGAGATGAGGTGCATGGCAAAGAGAGAGGTGGCGAAGGCTAAGGATAAGGCATATGAAGAGTTGTATGAAAGGTTGGACACTAAGGAGGGAGAAAAGGACCTGTACCGATTGGCTAGACAGAGGGACTGAGCTAGGAAAGATGTGCAGCAGGTAAAGGTGATAAAGGATAATGAGGGAAACATACTCACAAGCAAGGAGAGTGTGTTGAGGAGATGGAAAGAGTTCTTTGAGGGGTTAATGAATGAAGAGAATGAGAGGGAGAGAAGGTTGGATGATGTAGGGATAGTGAATCATGAAGTACAATGGATTAGCAAGGAGGAAGTAAGGATAGCTATGAAGAGAATGAAGAATGGAAAGGCTGTTGGCCCAGATGACATACCTGTGGAAGCATGGAGGTGTTTAGGTGAAATGGCAGTGGAGTTTTTAACCAGATTGTTTAATGAAATTTTGGAAAGTGAGAGGATGCCTGAGGAATGGAGAAAAAGTGTTTTGGTACCAATTTTTAAGAATAAGGGTGATGTGCAGAGCTGTAGTAACTACAGAGGGATTAAATTGATCAGTCGCAGCATGAAGTTAGGGGAAAGAGTAGTGGAAGCTAGGTTAAGAAGGGATGTGATGATTAGTGAACAGCAGTATGGTTTCATGCCGGGAAAGAGCACTACAGATGCAATGTTTGCTCTGAGAGTGTTGATGGAGAAGTACAGAGAATGTCAGAAGGAGTTGCATTGTGTTTTTGTAGACTTGGAGAAAGCATATGACAGGGTGCCTAGAGAGGAGTTGTGGTATTGTATGAGGAAGTCAGGAGTGTCAGAGAAGGAGTGAGAGTGGTACAGGATATGTACGAGGGTAGTGTGACAGCAGTGAGGTCTGCGGTGGGAGTGACAGATGCGTTTAAGGTGGAGGTGGGGTTACATCAAGGATCAGCTCTGAGCCCTTTCTTATTTGCAATGGTGATGGACAGGTTGACAGACAAGATCAGACAGGAGTCCCCATGGACTATGATGTTTGCAGATGACATTGTGATCTGTAATGAGAGTAGGGAACAGGTGGAGGAGACCCTGGAGAGATGGATATATGCTCTAGAGAGAAGAGGAATGAAGGTCAGCAGGACTAAGACAGAATATATGTGTCTGAATAAGAGGGAGGATAGAGGAATGGTGAGGATGTAAGGAGTAGAGGTGGCGAAGGTGGATGAATTTAAATACTTGGGGTCAATAGTTCAGAGTAACGGTGAGTGTGGAAGAGAGGTGAAGAAGAGAGTACATGCAGGATGGAGTGGGTGGAGAAGAGTGTCAGGAGTGATTTGTGACAGACGAGTACCTGTAAGAGTGAAAGGGAAGGTCTACAAGAGGGTAGTGAGACCAGCTATGTTATATGGGTTGGAGACAGTGGCATTGACAAAAAGGCAGGAGTTTGAGCTGGATGTGGCAGAGTTAAAGATGTTAAGATTTGCACTGGGTGTGACGAGGGTGGACAGGATTAAGAATAAGTATATTAGAGGGTCAGCCCAGGTTAGAAGGTTTGCAGAAAAAGCCAGAGAGGCAAGATTACGTTGGTTTGGACATGTGCTGAGAAGGGATGCGGAGTATATTAGGAAAAAGATGCTAAGGATGAAGCTACCAGGTAACAGGAAAAGAGGAAGGCCTAAGATAATGTTTATGGATGTAGTGAGAGAGGACATGCAGGTGGTTGGTGTGACAGAGCAAGATGCAGAGGACAGGAAGAAATGGAAATAGGTGATCCGCTGTGGTGACCCCTAACAGGAACAGCCGAAAGAAGATGATGAATACAGTTGGAACAGATGTGAAAAAATAAGTTCAGTAAAAGTCAGGGGAACCACAAATCTCTTGGGCAGCTGATCTTTGTGGTTCCCCTGACTTTTATTGAACTTATTTTTGAGAAGAGTTGAGAAACAAAGGTTGGCATGAAAGGAAACATATTTATTTTAGTGATGTGCTTCCCCTGGAAGAAGCAAAACCTCTAAATGTATGAGTTGGGTTAAGTCTGAAGATGGCCTGAAACACAAAAGGAAAAAGTACATTACACTATTTTGACTTATATACCTTTTTTGATGTAGTCATGTAAACATGTTATGGTCTTGTAATGCACTCACCAGTGCACACACTATCTGTAAAAATATCATGCATATACCTTTTGTACAAGTCTTCTTGACACTGTAAAAGACCTCAGCCTTCAGTGCAGACAAGACTCCTTCTCCACTTCCACATACTGCAGCTCCATTCCTGTCACCCAATAGTCACCAGGAAAGCAGGCCTAAGCATGTTATGCCCACTAACTCTGCTTCCATAGAAGGCTGTTACTTAGTCATATGTCATAGGTTCATAGGAGATGCAGTTTCACATACACTCATCAAGGCTCCTCTGGAAGAGTGTCAGTGAGGGACTCAGCTTAATGTAGGTTGGGAGCCTGTTCCAAAGCAAGGGAAGTCTGTGAGTTATTAATGTTTCTCTCCAACATGTTCTATTTATTGTTGTGATGATTATATCCCTAGAGCATGTGGCACAGTGAGCTTGGGATTACTTCAGATAGAGCATGTACATCAGTTCTGCATTGGACATAGACCTGTCTGTTGGCCAGAGATCGCCTGAGTAGACGGTATGCAACAGAGTACAGATTTGAGTTACTTCAGTCTTGTTGCATGGGGCAACTGTTTGAGGCCAGTAATCCTCTTATTGAGGTACTTCAGTGGACTTTCCAGCTGCTGAAGGTGCCTTGTCAGATTCATCGCAAGTGTGTTGTGGTACTCTCTGATGGGTCTGATGACTGATGGGTAGAGGGAACCTCCTTTGACCTACATGCAAAGACTTTGGCAATTTGTGGGAACACATAGCATGATTTTCTAACCACTTTGTGAAAGTGTTTCTGAAAGTAGAGATGACCATCCACATGTGTCCATAGATCCCTTATTATTACCTCCATATTTAGGGTGTTGGCACCTATGTGGTATTTGTATGACTGTAGCTCGAGGCCATAATTTTGACACCACATCTGTCTGACTGAGACCCTTTTTAAGGATGTCTCTGTTGTCCCAAACATTGATTATGACAACCTTTTAGCAGTCATCCACAAACTTTGATAACCATAGCCCTTGTGTTTGACTGTACGTCTGACTAGTATACACCAGAGAGGAGGGGTCCCAGGACTGACCTATGGGGGACAGCAGTGTTTACCAGCTTACAGTCCAACAGAGAGACCAGAATTCTTACCTTGTGGGATCTATCTGTGCCCCAGATGGCAATCCATCAGATGACATACGTGTTTATGCACAGGTTGTTGATTTTGTGGATACAACATGTGTGTGGGATGTTGGAAATGGGGTTTTCAAGGTCTATGTAGGCCATGTGGAGCTCATGTTATTGATGCATGTTCTGGGTAACTGCCTTGCAAACTGTCTAGCAGGTTTAGGGACCATGTTCTGCTCCTGACCAAACCAAAATGGGTAGGGTTGGGTGTTTGTAGACTCCCAATAGCTCTGTTTATGAGTTCCATAATGATGGACTCCATGGCCTTGCAGATCAGGCTTATTAGGCTTATAAGACAATAGTTCTCATGGTCTGTTGTGCACCAACACTTGTGGAGTGTGCCAAATGTTGCTGTAACCCATTCAACAGTTTCATATCCTGTACAGAGGGTGAATCTCAACAGACTGTTCAGGTGCAGGGTATTTTTGTTTTGGAGTTCACATATGACACAGCCAGGGACACCAAGTCATCCCATAGATGCCGTGTTTTTAGGTTTGGATAGAGCTGTTTAACCATTGTATATGTGATTTCTGGGTTTTTACAATCTCCATGTATGGTAATGGGCCCTTTTGTCAGTGAGAGGGGGATAAATATGTATGAACCTGTCTGACAAGATGTTGGCAATGTCAGTCGTGTACATGTATTCATTTACACTTTGCACTAACTCAGAACATATATGAGTTTACATTGATATTTATGACATAGCTAAAGAAAGCTTCATGGTTCTCTATGGAATCTTTGGCAATATTTTTGGCAGAGCTTGGCTTAGATAATGTTAGGAGTGCTCATTGTTTCTTGATGATACTGATCAGACATTTACTGATCTTCTTTGTATTTTAACTTTCTTTGAACAACTTAAGTACTTGTATTACATAGTTTGATTATGACAGGGGTCCAATATATTATATGGGTATGTTTTCATATCACTGTGTGTGCAAGGCAGGATTGGTGAATAGTGACATGTGTCTGGAGTAAGAACTGCAACTGCCAGATATGTGTGGCCCACTGCTGTACTCAGACATGGTCTAAGTGTGTGAGCATGCCCAGTATGAGTTTTCAGTAAGTTGCTGACTGAAATTTGCTAAATTTGTTCAAGTGTGTGAGCATGCCCACTATGGGCATATATACTATATGTGTGTGAAAACTCAAGTTGTTTTTTACTTCAGGGCTCACCTTTGTGTTGTACATCGACAGGAAGCATGCTGTGCCTGCAGGGCTTCCATGTGTCAATTTGCATAGACTTATCAACATTTCTACATATGGGGGGATCAGCTATTATTTGTACATTTCTACCCAGGGGGCACACCTGATTGTTACTGTGGGTGTACATAGGATGAGGGGTACACCTGACACTTATACACATTTGCTAGGCCTGTACTGCTATGTCAGGTACTCCATTTCAGTCTGTACTGTTGCCTATCGTACTGGCTTGAGGCATACCACTGTACTACAGACCTTAGCGTCCAATTACACGCATATTAGTTTGTGACTTCATAGCCTACCCAACCCACATCACACTGCCTGGCCTGATGATATCTGTCTGCATAGGCCTGGGGGGAGGTTACCCATATGCCTCTTCAGAGGGCATGATACAGCATTTGTTTGTGTTAGCGTTTGTCTACAATTGTCCTGCTGGCTGTGACTGTTAGGTATGTTACCCCCCAACTGGTATGTGTGAGTGACTTAAGTTGTGTCTGTGCCACTGAAATGCTGTCATGGCTTAGTGGTTCTGTACTGTGACTATAGTGCACAGTATCCTGAGTTTGAGCCCTGTCACTGCTTTTTATTTTCCTGCTGGGTAGACCTGACTGGTTAAGGAACAGTAAAACAGGTGTGAACGTGTATACCTGACTTTGCTCGACTTTGCCTGGCTTTGCCCAACATTGCCCAATGTTGCCTGATGTTGCGTTGGTTAGCGCAGTGCGCAGCTATGCACAATTGTATTTAAATATGCTCAGTACTGGTAAAATGTGCTTTGTATTGCTTAAAATAGGGCACTCATGCCTCAGGTGGTGCTGCAGGGCTGCCTATGTCGGATGCACATAGTACACTCTCTATACATGTTTGAAAACAGTGTCAAGTTAAGCATCCCTTTTACTGTATGTGTGAGTCAGAGAAATGTGTCATTTCCAGGGTTCCTACTGAGTCAGTGTATGTGCTATGCATTGTCTCTTTGCCAAGGCCAGGGCATACTGGGCACGTCTCCTTCTTCCTACTGGGGCAGGCTCAGGTTGTTCCTCCTCCCGAGTCATGCTGTGCCTGTGCAGGCCTTGGCAATTGTGGGGGGCTGTTTGGCTCTGCCCCATGCTGTTCCTACTGCAGCTGTTTCCACAGGATCATATTGTGTAGCATGGCACATACCATAACAATTTGGATACATGTAGTTGTTGAGTACTGCAAGGCTCCACCAGATGTGTCCAGGCACTGGAAATGTGACATGAGCATCACAAACACACGCTCAATTATGTTTCTTGTTTGTGTGTGTGCCTCATTATGGAATCCTTGTTCAGGTGTGTGTGTGTGTATTTCTGATGGGAGTCATCAGCCATGACTCCAGTGCGTATCCAGCATCCCCCACTAGGTGACCATCAGGGATGTCCCCATTGGCAAATCTCTGGTACAGCTGCATCAGATGCCAGATGTGGGAATCATGATAGCTTCCAGGGCAGCCAGCACACACATTCATTATTATGCCCTGGGCATCGCACATGACCTGGCAGTTGATGGAGGGGAAACCCTTGCGGTTGATGCAGACCCTACCCTGCTCACTGGGTGGTGCTTTGATGTGTATGTGCATGCAGTCTATTGCACCCATTATCTCAGGGTATTCTGCTATTTGGTGAAAAAGCCACAGATTGCTGGCCAATGCCTCACAGGAATTGGGGAAATATACGTGGTCACCGACATGTGCTGACATGGCATCCAGGAACTGGTGGAGTACCCTGGATGCTGATGCCTGTGAAATCCCCATCATATCACCAGTTGGTCTTTGGAAGGTACCTGTAGCTAATATTCTTAGGCCAACACATACCTTGGTATCCACTGGGATGGGCTCCCCTCTGTTGGTTCTGTGTGTGAGGCGTGGCAGGCACAGCTCAACAATTTGCTGTAGAAGATCTCTGTCCACCCTATAGCACTCCACTATCTCCAGCTCATGTAGCCCCTGGTAGGTTACCCTGGGTCTGTACACTCTTCTTTGTCTCCTCACAGTGGGTTGCTCAACAGCATTCACAACATCAATACCCTCAGCACCTTGCACATGTTGGTTTATGACATCAAGAGCAACCCCTAACATTTTGTCTGACTTAAGCTTTTTAAGCTTTTCCTCTTTGTATAGTGCAGTGTTGCAGAGTTCTTTAGAAAAAAACGGGGGGAATGGTGTTTGCAGAGTTTAAAGTGCTGGGCGGGGCTGGGCTAGTCTGCTGCCTGTGTAATTGGCTAATTCTGATGTATTTCACTTGGCAGCTCTGCTAGTTCTCCTTGGTTAACTTCCTACTACTTATTTTCCTTCCTTTTGCCTTTCTGTTTCCGCCCGGGGCAGCGCCGCGCAAACGTGCGCACACGCTGTGTGCATGTTTGCAAGGAGTTTCCTATCTTTTAACAGTGTGCATCTTGGGTTTGAGATTTTCAAGTAGGATAACTGTAGACAAGTCTCATGCAATCCTGAGCCACTCAGGGCAAACCTAAGCCACTGTACTCCAATTACTTACAGCCTGTCTGACACCCCCCCCCTCATGATGTCATCTATATTCCAGTCTTCTACTCACCTACTCCTAATCTTACACTCTTGGGACATGCCTCACATGCTGGGGAAAATTGGGATTCACTATCCTTATCCTCATTTGCATAGGACTGCCTAGTAATGGATGGTTACATCTCTCACACTGAGCTTCCCCCCCTTAGCAACCCGTAGTCAGTAGCCATGTTGTTTGCAGCCTGCCATTCACCTGTATGGCAGAATAAGATTTTTAGTGAAAATGACTATTTTTGGCTTTTTTTCAATGATTTTCTTGTTTTTTAAGCGCTGCACATTTGCACGGTGCTGCGCTATGCTTAAACATCGGAAATCGGGGAAAAAAATAAAAGTTATATTTTTATGTTTTTAAACATTCTGCACTGCCAATGGCCTTATATTTGGCCATTAGCATGCTTCCTCAACTGTATGCATCCTTTATTTGGAGCTGTCATAGCTCTGTTTAGCTATTTGCAGAAATGTACTCCGTTACCAATGGAGTACATTTCTGCAGGTAACGCTAATCTTCAACGGACAGGTTTGTGTTTGCTGGATTGCAAATTTAACTCATTTGCATGGATTTCACCAGCAAATGAGGTAATTTGTATACCATGACACTGTCCATGCAAGACTAGCTTTAGCAGCTCTCGTGCATGCCCCAGCCGGCTGTTCCTGGATCGCACAGCAGACATATTGCCTGTTTGACATCATATACTACTCTACAACTCTGTGCAAGCTTTTGAGAATCTGGGGGATTGTTTTTCTTTTTAAGCATTCTATTGTCTATGACAATTTCAAGAAATGTTTTTTTTTTTTTTTAAACAAAGTTTTACGTGATGTGGCAGGTGGACTGGGAAACAGACCTGCTCTGCGAAGAGTTGCAATGGCAGATTTTGTTGAATAGTAATGTTGCACCTGGGTTGAATACATTTCTATTGCACCAGTTCTCAGGAAATTATATAATGGATAGACCTAATGAGTGACAATTTTTGTCCAACCCCACTTTTTTATTAGCTTGGTTCAATTCTGAAGAAGTTCATATTCTTGTGAACTAAACATTTAATAAATTGGTGTCTTTGATCTTGAGTTGTTTTGGTGTCCTCTGTTGATTATTGGTAGTCATTCTGGTATACCTTACCCGTCCATGGAGCACTTTTTGAAAATATTTGCACGGACCATTTTTGGAATATTATGTCCTCTATTTGGTTTGCTAACTATCTGGTCCAGAGAGTCGTTATTTCTTAAATCCAAAAACGCTTGTGCATGTCCTACTCCGAAGGTGTAGGTATTCCAGTTTATTGAGGAATAGTTAAAGTCTCCCAAAATGATGGAATTCTTGTTTATCAGAAGTTCATTGAGTATATATAGGAACCTTACATGGATTTCTTGGAGCATAACAGGTGTCCTTAAATATGCTATGGCTGTCATTTGGTCATATTTAATGTGTTATAGAGTTTGTGAGTCTCTGAGAATCTGTCTTGAACTGATGATATGTTCCTAACTGATATGGAAATGTAACAACAGTTGCCATCAGGTCTGAAGGCATGGTAGGTGCAAACCCAGGTATGGAGAGAGTGTTTTTTATACAATTAAGCTGTGTATCAGTAATTACACAAATATTTATGTGCTCTAAATACAGGAGAGTCTCAAGGTAAGGCAGTTTATTATTTAGACTTTTGCCATTGAGCAGAGCCATCTTAATGTGATCCTGCTTTAGCCAATATATGGAAGTGTTGGAACGAGATGTGCAGGCCATCATTTGCAAATCAACTTGGACTGTCAAGACACCATATGATCGAAGTTGAAAAGTTCGAATATATAATAAAAAACAAAATAAAAACTTACCTTTGCGGTGCAGGCAGGGGGGCAAGCCCCCCTGCACCCCACACCCCCCACTTAAATATACAAACTCTGCGATCGCACTTCAGTGCAGAAAAGCGAAGTTCTCCCATTCTGCACTGAACAGCGCCATTATGCTTAACCTTTGAACACTTGAAGTGTCGATCATATGGTGTCGACCATATGACGTTCGACATTTCAAGCATTCGAGGTTCTAATAGGAACCCTAAACAGAGCAGTAATGGCATAAACCACACTGGAAAGTTGCTGCACTCCCCCACAACACTACCACAGATAAGTTGCTGACAAAGGATGAAGAACTACTATTGAGGTCTGTCCCTGGTATGTCCATCACAGGCATTGCAGGTGAACTTAGGTCCAGGTGTCCTTGTGATAGGAGTAGTTAAACAACAGTGCCATGTGTACATTCTTTATTGTTACTTGACAGCATATTAGAAAGACCTATACATTACTAAGGAATCTTTGTCATTTTTCAGGCAATGCTGGTGTAGGAATATCATGGGACAATAACTGTTATACACCCACAGTTGTATGCAAGTGACTATTATCATAGCTCTCTTAGGATATGGGAATGAGGTTAATTGGACACTGGCAAATGTATCTCTTTGTCAGATCCTGACAATGCTGCCACTGTATCTCCACTTCTTTCACATAACAGGGATGTCTAGAGCACTAGACAAAGGCAGCAGTGTCCACAACTGCCACAGGCAATCGATACATTATGGAGATGAGCACAGGGCGGGGTACACCACTCTCTTGTCCATACTACTACCGGACCTGTTTTCCATGATGGTAGTGATGAAGATGTGTCTGTTGGTCACATGGAATAGATTGTGGCCAGAGCTTGGGAAAGATACCTGGATTCATAGGGCATACTCCCTTGATGGCATCAACCCTATTGTAGAAAGCTCAACACACATAGGTAAGTATTGGTCACCTCACAGAACAGTTTTCACTGCATAGTAGTGATCTGTATGCACATTTCTAGAGCTTGGAAATGCACCATCAGCTTTGCTTTTCAGTGTGGCTTTAGAAACCCAATTGCACACAGCAATGCCTTCATATAATGCGTGGATGGCCAAACCTATTGGAGTTATACCCTATCACCAGCTGGCAAGATGTGTTGCTGTGCATACCTGTCGGTCACGGACACACACCAGGCAGGTTTGAGTGCCTTGCCAGCACATAGAGCAACTACAACTGCATGTGTATGTGGTAGGGGCTGGGTAACACAGGCAGATACATGTTTCTGTCATGATGCTGGTTTACATATGGCTACATATGTGCCATTCACTGCATGAAGGATGCTTGGAAGACAGTAAACTGTATGGAAGCTTTACATAATGGGTGTCATTTCCCTTGTGTGACTGGTAAGATTATGAACTTGTTTGCAAGTAACAGCTAAGAATCTAGAAAGTTACAGAATGTGACTGTCATATCCATGAGATATGTCAATCATGTCCCCTGTAGTTCTTTGTGAGGTGCCTATGTCCAGGATGGTTACAACACTTATGTCCCAGGTTTGCACAGTTACAGGTCTATCTCTATATACTAGAAGGCTTCTTTCATGAACTTCTTATCACTTCCATTATTTCACGGAGTCAAAATAGATCATTCAATATGTGGCTATCTATAAAGAACCTGTGAAACAGTCTAGTAAGACCAGCAGCCAAAAGTACCTCCTGGTGTTAGCATTTTTGGGGGCCCCCAGCAAATGTCAAGTTGGGGGCACCTAGGCACTTCTAGTCTAAGTATCACTCTGTCATTGACACCCCTCCCAAGAAACCTTTTGGCTCATTCTGCAGACATTTAGGAGTGGTAAGCAGAGACTGACCTGTAGCTACAATGCTCTTACATTGCAACAGGCCCATGTACCATACTATGTTGGCCCATTGCCATCATACAGAGGGACATTTACAGTTGCTAGCATTTAGTTGCAACAGTAATGCATTTACAACAACTCTATATACAGGTCTGGATTTAGGTGAAATGGTGTCTTAGGCCAACTGTTTCAGCCCCCACAAAACACATACCCACACCCTCCAGTCCTTTTCCCTATCTTCGGCTTCCCATCCATACACATTACTTTTTTTTCTTCCTTTCCTCACATTTTACCTCACTCTTCAGCTTTTTCAAAAATACACAATTTTCTATGTATTCTGAAGTGCATTTAAAAGTTTGCTTTTCTTTTTACACAGTTATTTCATCCAATGATGTCTTGAACAGAAATTATGATTAAGGAAAGAAATTCACTGCTGTTGTTCAGCTTTAGTTTTTCTTGCATCCTTTCAACATACCTTTCCTGACCAAGACAGCAATAACCATTTAGGAAATAACTGAGATAAACCACAGCCTGAGAAGCCATATGGTTATAGATGCTTTGGGGTGCATTTTAGAGCATTTTCCCAACCTTTTAATCCAATGGTGGCCTAAACAAAAATCATTAGTATTAAAATAATTTGTCTTATGTCTTCTTTGAAAGAAAGAAAAAAAAACAAAAAAGTTGTGCCAAAGACTTAATGTTCAAAACTGACAAAATAGTAGTGCACAATAAACTAACAAGCCAATTGTTGTGAGGATATACGGGGCTTAATCTTTAGTTCCTCATCTGGGAATACTGCATGCTTCCCTACCCACCCACGCCCCCCCCCCCAAAAAAAAAAAAAGACAGTCACTGCCTATACACCCATCTGGTGTTAAATTAGGATAAAAGCAGATATTACAATTGCTACAGTCATGTATTTCAAGTGACTGCTGTCATACATACACATCACATGCCTTCTCAGCCTTAAACCCCAAAGGTAGCCACCTGTATATGTGCCTGATATGTGATTGTGAGGAAAGCGGAAAAAAAACAAAAACGAATGATTGCAATAATGTATTCTACTTTGTTGCTCCTAGACAGTACACTGCCCCTACACAAGCTATAGTAACTGTGTTTGTACACCACTGAGGTCTGTGAGAAAAGTAAAAGTAACAATGACCGCACTGTCCCCAGCCCAAACACAAGCTATAATGACCTCTTGTGCAAACCTCTAATGTTTGGCTGTGATGAAAATTAAAGTAATAACCACACAATCCCTCCTCCACATAACCTACAGCACCTTTCTGTACACACACACACACACACACACACACACACACACACACACACACACACACACACACACACACACACACACACACATCTAAGCAGAACTAGTTTTAGAATGGGTGCACTTGAGAGCAGAGGCCATTATCACCTTTTTCCTAACAGGGTCAATTCATAGCCCTGTTCAGGTTAAAGAGTGTTATCAGAAAATGAATATTTTTTTTTTATTCCTCATTTTTCCCCAACCAGCAACAGCATTTGTGGGGTCACCACATAGTCATTGATAATTAAGCGATACCCCTGTATCCATTTACATAGTCTGAGGAGTGGGGGCCACCAGACTTTTAAAGTTCTAAGTGTCTGAATGTTCTGTGATATATTTATGCCTAACTTCTGAGTACAATTACTTGCTAGCTGCATTTTTTACTGATACCTAGAATAATGCATGTGTCCTGGCATTACTGGGTGTGTGCAAAGATAAAATTCAGTGATAACACATACACACACACACACACACACACACACACACACACGCACACACGCACACACGCACACACGCACACACGCATACACGCACACACACAATAGCCATATCAATACTAGTTTTGTACTTATTTCAGCAAATAGCAATACATTGTGCAGCAATGGTACTGTTACGCCAGATCAGTGACTGCTGTTTAGAAGTTGTCATACAGCAGCAGAGGTAAGTCACTTATTAACCTCATTGAGAAGTAATGGATAGCTGTCACTGTCCCTGATTTCACAGACCTTTCCTGATTTTGCTTATAATCTTGCCCTGCCTTTTAAAAAGTTTAATTTGCTGGTAAATCATTAAGGATTACAGACAGTCAATAAATCCAGACATCAGAGCTTTATATTTCTTATTGTCCAAAAATGCATGCTGATGTAAAAGGTGTTATTGTATTAAATTTTTGAGTGAATTAGAATAATATTTAAAATGTGTTCCTGATTTTGAACCTCTATTCTGCTATTATGTTTGGCACTACACTGAAGTTGACATTTATAGTATCTGGTGTTCTGTCAGTATTTATAAAAACCCTAAAAAAGAAAATCATTGCTATAGATTGGAAGCATCAGCTCTTCTTACAATTCCAGGTTTGTAGTGACATCAGTTACTCTGGGTTGCTGATCTCACTACTGCTTGCCTTGCTCATGTTCATTATCAGCTTTATCCTAACACGGTCATATCAAAGCTGGGTTCAGGTTAAAGCAGATAATCTGGAAATTAATACATTTTTTCTCCTCATTTTTCCCAACCAGAAGCATCTTTTCTGGGGCCCCTCCCTGCTGCCATGGGTATTGCTTGTACCTAAAGCTAGCTATGTTAGTTTTAGTAGAGAGAATGTCCACCAGCAGAGTTTAACTAAGCCAGGGGCACTATGTTATTGATAAAATATTTAATGGCATTGTGAAGGCTGTTACTTCATAAAACACTGTTACTATAACTACAGAAATATTTGAATTTTAAAGGAGATACAAATGAGTTATTACCCGCTTGGTTTATTAAGTCTATGAGACTGCTGTACTAGCTTTTATTGGTTTGACAGATGTTACAAAATATCAAAATAAGACACTTTCTGTGGTTGTGGGCCCCCCAGCGACTGCAGGGTTCGCTGGTGCCTAAAGCCGGCTATGCCTCCTGGCATGGTGTTAAGTGTGTTATTGTACACTGGGAAGCTTCTGCTTGATGGCAGCATCAATGGTTAGTATGCGGGGGTCATACTGGAAATTTGAAATCTATTCAGTGTTTGCTTTCAGATTTCCTTATGAGAAGGAAATGATAAGAAAATGACAACCTCTTTTGGATGAAGACGAATGGGAGGCCATGTGCTGATGAAGTTTGTAGTGCGTATGCAATAACTGAAATACTTCTGAGTGCAGCCATAACACAGGGAAGGATCATTTATGATTCTATATTGGAAGCAAGCATCAAACAGCTGGTATATTAAGAATTGCTTCAGAAAACACTAGCAATCTTGGACCTACTGCTTTCAAACTGGGAAAGAGAAAGGACTTTCTATTTAGAAAATGCAGTCATTTGGTAACAGCCGATCAGTAAACAGTGTGAATAACCTTAAATATATAGGTAAGACATACAGAAGAAAGACCCAAAACTTCAGAATAGCAGTTTTTATGCAGTGGAGTTCTTTTTTATTAAGACCTGAATGGTAAGCTAATGAAATAAGAGACTTGCTCTGAGAAAGGAACAATTTATGGATTTAGAGGAAAACACTCACGAGAAACCTTGCATCAAAACTATCTAAACCAAAGACAAAACACAGGTTAACGTTTAACACTGCAACATACACCCACATAAGGAATAAACAGTTATGATATCTACTCAAAGACTTTTCTGGAGGACATAAAAGCTTTAAAAGATCATATTTCAGATTCCAGGACCTCACTTGCTCTTTTATCTAACATTTTCTCTCCCAATGACATTAAAGACATTATTCTCTCAAAAATCATCCTATAGAGTCATAGGTGTTTAATAGGCTAATGACCACAAGGGCCTTTTTAAGCCTAGCCATGCATCCCAAATCTCTGACAAGTTCTGATACCTTTGATAAGTATTAGCATGGGCTTGGGAGATGAACAGATTACCTGTGTCCATCAGAGACATTAGAGACATAGGTGCCAAACCAGGGATGAATTTTCAGTTTCCCATCCAATTGTCCAAGGTGCACTTGAATTGGGTTTGGGAGGAGCTCTGCTTCACATGCCATATATATATATATATATAGAGAGAGAGAGATACACACATACACACACACACACACACACACACACACACACACACACACACACACACGCAGATGCAGACGCACACACACACGCAGATGCAGACGCACACACACACACACACACACACACACACACACACACACACACACACACACACACACACACACACACACATACACACACACACTCAATATATCTATAGTTTCCTGAACCAGCATTTCTGAGTAATGCAGTTGTAACTTGGTAAAAAGCATACATACCAATGTTGCTGGTCACTACTGGTCTGCATTTCAGAAACACAAGAAATAGGTGGGTTTGTACCATGAAATGCTTAGTTTAGTCAAGAGAAATTAAGCAGTGCCAGCAAACTACTGTACAACCTATTAATGCCTAAAGTCTTGAAATGTTCATGGCAAAAAATGTAACCAGTGATGGTTTTAGTTACGCTGGCACCTTAGTTGAAGGGCTTTATGAGGCCTTCTCCATCATTGCTGATGATACATCCATTGGCCATCTTGCTGTTTATTGCTCCCTCTGTGCCCTTCATACTTACCTTTCCATATTCCAAACATTCCTTTTTCCTTCCCTTTCTTTGTCTTACCATTCTGATTTTTCCTGCACTCCTAGAGATTTTTCCAAAGCTTCCTGGAGATTGACTGGGAAGTTACTACCTGACTGAGCAGTCTGCATGTGAGACTTCCCCAATTGGTCTGATTGTCATTGTGATGGAAGCCTATATAGTTATCATTTGGGACCTTTGTGCATTTTTGCTTTCTGTTTTGTTGAAAGGCTTTACATGCTATGCAGGTCACCTACCAAGAAAAAACTGTAACAAAGAATTGACCCTAGCAATAGCTATGAAAGTACTACTGAGTGCAGATCAGAAAGTGACATGCTTAGGACTAGTGTTACTGTTTTGCTTCTGATGAAAGAAGGCACTGTCATCACCTTCTAGCTTCATGTAGCTATGCTGAGACCTGAACTAGCAGAGTGATAGTAGCCAATGGGCAAATCACCACTTAGTAGACCTAATCATGTCCTTTCACTAAGTGCTGTAAGATTAGCTGCCATGTAACCTAAATTCAGATTATCACAATAATTACTTCATCCAAGGTTATGGGCAAAATTCGTAACAATCTCAAGCAAATGTCCGCAAAAGAGAGGGCTGCTACAGTCACATATATCCATAGCTCTCAACCAATCAGTGACAAATCTCAACAGAATCAGGGACAAATCTAGAAATAATCAGGGACACTTTCAAAATATTAGTCATATTAACTTTAGACATTGACAGAACAAGAGAATGTGAATTAATATAGATTTTCTGAAGTAAAAAATGTCCATATATCTAAGGATTAACATTAATTATGTGAAATTCACCACTTTTTCTCCTAAAGCCTTCAGATGTAGGATTGATTAAGAGGGGCAAAGCTAAGATAAGAATCAAACTCAAAGAGATCCCTGAAAATCAGAGACAGTTGAGAGGTATGCATTCTGACATTTTTCATGCACATAAACAGTTGTCTAGAAAAGTCAGTGCCCGTCCACCCAAAATATTATGGTAATTTCAGGAATAAATCTCTCTGGTGGCCATACAGTATTAATAAACTGGCAGGGGGAAGAGCAAAGGAGAAGAAATATAGGCATGTGCAGAAGGGAATTAGGAAAGAACAATATTCTATATGCAGTGTATATATATATATATATATATATATATATATATATATATATATATATATATATATATATGCATATATGTGTGTATTTTATATATATATATATATATATATATATATATATATATATATATGATTTACCTTTATACTACCGATATGTACAAGTTCGGTACCAAGAAGGTCGAAAGTGCATTTTCAAAATCACAGAATGTCGAAAAATAAATGGTCCGAATTTGCAATGAGTGAATGCACATTGGTAGTTGCTCAAAGCAGATTCGGCATTTCAGGTGCACATCGCACTATATCGGGGATTGGGAGATGTACCCTTTCCCTCATTGTAGTGTGATCTCAGAGGTAGTATATTAAAGTAGGGTGTGTGAGGGGCACAGCCCCCGTGTAGTGTAATTTGTAGTTCGAAAATTATTGAATCTGGTTTTCCAGATTTTGATTTTCGCAGTTTAAAGACGCACAACAGTGCATTCGTAGTTGTCATTTTCGGTAATATTAAGGTAAACCTACATATGTGTGTGTGTGTGTGTGTGTGTGTGTGTGTGTGTGTGTGTGTGTGTGTGTGTGTATATAATGTGTGTGTGAAGAACAAACCTGTCTGGTGGACAACTGCCATTAACAGGCTTTACAATGAGGAAGAACTTGCTATCTAAAAGTAAGAGGGAGCAATCCCTAAACTGAAAACACTCCCTTCTCAGTTAAACAAGCAAATAAGACTTATTGTGAAGTCCTCCAAATAAACTATGAATCCAAATTAGCATCATCAACTGAGGACAACCATAAGGCATTCCTTGTTACATCGGTAGCCTAAAAGGTAAGACCAAGATTGGAGCTGAACTGGTAGTTAATGATATCACATACACTGAGCCTGTGGACATAGCAAACCTGTTAGCTGACAGGTTCTGCAAAAATTTCACTTCCCTGTCCCCACCACACATACCCCATGGCATTCCTTCCACCTGTCCCCCACCTTGTATCTCTAAAGAGCAGGTCATAAATCTCCTCTCTAAGGGCAAAAAAAAACAGCCTCTATGAGACTTGACAGCATCCCAGGCTGCGTCCTACATGGGCTCCAACAAGAATTAGCAGCACCATTGGGTACTCTTTTCAGTCATAGTCTAAGCACTGGCTTCATTACAGCTGAATAGAAAATGGCAACTGTTATCTCCTTACACAAAGATGTTGCTTCAACTGACCCCAGGAACTATAGACCTATTAGCCTGACTAGCCTTATCTATAAGGCCATGAAGCAAGTCATCATGGACCTGATCTACAAAGATATAGGCAATCTCCAAACACTCAACCCTAATCAGTTTATATTTGTCAAAGGGAGATCATGCCTGTTAAACCTAGTGGGCTTCTTTGAGACAGTCACCAGAGCCCTGGAAGAGAGGAAAACTGTGCATACAGCCAACCTGGACTTGGCCATGCCTTTTGACACTATTCCCCAGTCAGGCATTATAGACAAACTCACCCAGGTAGGTATCAACCTTTACATCATTTAGTGGGTGGCTAACTGGCTCACTGATAGGCCGTATACAGTCAAAACAGGGGAATACTCTTCCAACAGCAGACCCGAAACCAGTGGTGTTCCTCAAGGATTAGTCCTGGGACTTCTGCTGTTTGGAATCTATTTCTCCAAAGTACAAGCAAAAACTAATGGTGTGTGGCTGACAAAGTTTGTTGATGAATGCAAACTGGGAGCAGTCATAGAATCCCCAAACGATGTCAACATCCTACAAGAGGGTCTTCAGCTTTTAAATGATTGATGAGAAAGTCACAGCCTTAAACTCGGTGCAAAAAAGTGTATTATCATCCCTTTTGGTAAGAGCGGTGTTCCAGCTAACAACTACATCAACAGAAACACCCTAAGCATGCATTCAGTGGTGAGAGACCAGGGGACACAAGTTGACACCAACCTTACCTTTGATCACCATGTCTCTACAGTGATAAGTAGGGCATTCTATATTGCTCATCTCATAAGGGTGTTGACTCCAGAAAAAAAAGAAGTTATAACATCCCTGTACTCTTCCCTCATCAGGCCAGTAATTGAGTACAATGCTCCTTTTAGTATGTACCTTTACAGGCACCTGTAGCAATTGGAGAGACCACAAAAGTTCCTCACAAGGAGCATAAGCCCTTTACTGTCCAGCACCCTTCAATGTCAAATTCTTTATTCAGGATTGCCATTGTCCATAACCACTGAATGTCTGAATCTCAACCAGTTACAATGTCTCCAATAAGAAATCCACAAATCATTTATTTCAAAGTGTTGAGAAATTGGACTATTTTTGTTAATAATTCTTGAAATTTACTTAGGACTTTTCACTGTATTGTCTTGAAGATACCAAATCTTTTTCATAGATATGTCTCTAACATGATTTTCATACTGTAGCTTTTTATGTGCAGTTTCCTATCAACAGTCCTAGTTAAACTTCATTTCATCAGTCCAGTCTAGTCAGGGTCGGCCTTAGGTCAAGTGGTGCCCTAGGCAAAAGGGCACACACACATACACGCACCATAGACCTCATATCTGTCCTTCTGACTTGTTTTCCATCCTACTGTTCTTCCTGCTCCCCAATCTCCATAATAGTTTAACTGCTATTATAGCACACTTGTATTTTTCCTAGTAGCTAGTGCCCTCCTCAGCACCATAAGAGTTTATGTGGCATTATGGGACATCTGTAGAATGCCTGGTGTCTAATATTTCTTCCCCTACCCATGTAATGATGATGTCTGTGCTGTTATGGCATTTTAATCTCACTGACTTATCCCTGGTGGCTAGTGTTTTCTCCAGTCCCTCAATTCCTATACTGATGGTGCTATAATGGCACTGAATTTAAGAGTATCCCTGGTTGCTAGTGTTTCCCTTCATTTCCCTGGTCCAAATACTGATGCTAGTCCCATTAAAGCACTTCATGAAACATTATCCCTGTTTTTTAGTGGTACCCCACCCCCACCTTTCTGATCACCATATCACAGTGGTGGCAGGCCAGCCAGGTAGCTGAACACAGCTTTTTGGCCATGCTCAGTACCACAGCATGGTGGAGATGGTTTTGTTGATCTGTGTGGCCAAGTAATTTCTTAGAAGTGGTTTGGGGGAGGCAGCACATGGCTAATTTGCATATGCTTCTTCCCTGGACTGCCTCATTAGCATGTAGGGTGGACATGGGGTCAGTCCTTTGCTGTGCTGTATGTCTTTGTGCTAGAGTACCATGCAACACTGTGTTGGCGCAGTTGTTGTTGAACACCAAAAGGGTAGCACAACATGTACACAGTGGTATACATAATGCAGGACCTTCATTAATCCCCCATCTATTTCACTCCTCAGCTTTGTCCTCAAAATTCCAACATAGCCTAATTGGCCAAAACATAACTATAATAACTGAATGAATAACTGAATTAAAATGGGGGGGGGTGGATAGGGGCTATTAAATCCCTGGAAGACATACGGTTCTGAGGTACATTTTAGATCCATTTCTAACCTTTATTGGTGTAGACAATTAAGGTTGTGAGCTCTTGATAAGCCAGGTCATGCAATCCAAGATTAAATTCTGCCAGCCTGCGTCTGACTACTGTGTGACACTGAAGAAATCACTTAACCGGACAGCCCTGTTAGGCAGTGGGGAAAATGGGCTAAGCTTCTCAATAGTCTCATTGATTACATACCTAGTAAAGTATGCGTTAACCTTTTTATCTGAAGATATCTGAATAAAAATCATGAGTGAGAAAACAAAAGAAATTCAGTTTTACATTGTGTCATGATCTGCCTTAACCATAATCTAAATAGACAGCCACCTAGGGTGCCATGCTTGTAGAAGTGCTCTTTCCATATTTATTTATTTATTTATTTATTTATTTATTTATTTATGTATGTATGTATTTTTAGAGCAATTAATTATGTTGTTACATCACTTTAGACTTGAATGTTGCGTGTTCAAAGGTAGGCATGAATCTGCATGGAAGAGTTATTGACTGACAGCGTGCATTTTTGAATAATAAGAAGTATGAATCTCTAACACCTGGCTTTACTGACTGACTGTAATGTTCAGCAATTTACCAGAAAATCAAGAATTGTACAGGGCACAGAGATCAAAAATATGAGACAAAATCAAGGGCATTCTGCAGAATTCTGGACAGCTGAGATTAGAGGAATGGTGCAATGTGACCAGAAAGAGAAGCAGTTAGATGAGTGTTATTAGTTTTACAACACTGCTGGCAGTGATCAGCCAGATATTTTTGGCAATACTTTTTGTGTGATTTTTGTGGAGCAAATTAGACTGTTTTAATATGAGGCAATTTGTGTGGTGGTGAAATAATATTACATAGTTGTCATACATCATGATTACAACTGCTGGTTGGAGGTGAGGGCTGACTGGTTGTGACAGTAACTGACCTTCTCATCATTTCCTCAGTTTAAACAGTCACTATTTGGCTTTGCAACACACTGTGCATTTGTGATTAGTAAGATGGATTACTTAACTAGACATTGGATATGGACAGGCTTTGCAGGACTAATGTGCTTTATGTGAAACAGTGTGCAATATTTTAATGTGTGGCAATAGTTTGTTTAGACATAGCCATCATTTTAAAGCAGAATCAGACATCTGAATTATACAAAGTTGTGTCCATAACTGGTTGGTGGGGTTGTCAGCATGAAGGTAAATGACCCTCATCACCTGCTCAGTATAATAGTTATCTTTCAAAATAAATGAATAAATGAATGAATAAATAAAATGAAAAATAAGGGATAAAATACATCGCAGAATACCCAGACTTTCAGAGCTTCTGGGGGCTGCTGATGCCCACACAACGTTATACAAGTGGATTTTGACACTGACTTGTTATACATCTTTGCCCTGAACTACACCTAGTCTACGGTGTGTAAGAAGGTTTTTGCACTTGTTTGGGGGACTGGGGATGACATCATTCTTTCTTTAACATTCCTCACAAATCTCAGAGATTAATGTTCCTCACAAGTTTCAGAGGGGTAAACAGAGGCTTGTATAGGAGCACTGTACTGTCTAGAAGTAATAAGTTGAAAACATTACTGTGATCATTTTTTTTCATTTTCCTCATAATTGAACATCCGATGAATATACAGGTGGTTATATTTTGGGTGAGAGTGGCAGCCCCCACACTCTCAGTTTAGTTTAGTTGTTACAATGTAGTCTTGGTCAGTTAAGGTGTGTTGAAAGGATGCAGGAAAAGGTAAAGTTGAAGCGTAAGACTAAATTTCTTTTGTTAATCATGGGTTTTATTCCAGCCAACGATGCATGAAAAGGTTATTTAAAAACTCTAAAATGTAACTTAGAGCATCTAGAATCCTCATAGGCCTCCATACCCTGGTTTGATATATTTATTTCTACTGCAGTTATTACAGTGTATTTTAGGGCATGCTGAAAGGATACCTCACCTACACCTTCAAAACAAGCCATAGCCTGAACACATTTACTATCTACCCTGTTATATGTCTCCCCAATTCTTATAAACTTAAGAAAAAACTGACATGCATAGAGTAAAATCCTTCTATAATAAAATAGCTAGATTTGCCACAAACCACACTAACAGATCATACCACTGCACAACTCTTAAGCAACTAAAATGGCTCGAACTTTCTAACCTCTTAATTCTCAGCCAGCTTACTATTGCCAACACCATCATACACCAAGCCAACAATTTCCCTGCCCTCAAAAGCTTAGTAAACCCCTATTCCAGCAGCAGATCCCTCCGTTTATAAGATAAACTTTTATTTGAGGTCACCAGAGCAAACAACAGTTAGGGAGATGCCCTGTTCTCTAAACAAATACCTAAAACATGGAACTGTAGACCTTAACATATACTTCACACAACTAACCCATCTCAATTCAAAAGACTCCTCAAAGATCACCAAACAAACAGTTGGCGCTGCTCAGAAGGATAATATAAAACACTCCCTCACCCTTCGTTACTACCTGCTAATACTTTACTCCAAAAATAACTTACAATGTCTTCTCCTTTTTCCTATCTTGGATTAAGCAAATGATATCAAATGTTGTTTTTATATCTAAATGTAGATGTGTCTTACTAATGTTTTTTAATAATGTGATTCCTTTTATTGTACACCACTGACTTGCATTGTATATCTCAGACTTGTATTGTACTCCACTAGATTTTTGTATCTGTGCTGTTTATTCTACAAATGTTGTAGTGAGGAGCTTTTTTCCCTGGATCTCTGCTGAAAATGGGCCCTGGCCCAGATGGACACTCCCAGTAAACAAATTTAAATAAAAAAACAAAATAAATGCAAGAAAAACAAAGTTTAAACAGTAAGACTATTTTTTTGTTTCTTTGATCATGTGAACTCGCATGGCTTCTGGGGTCCTTGGGGCCAGAAACTCCCAGCTTATGACAGTTGTTTCCTCCGCAGTTATTAGGATTCAGTCTTGCCTAGATAGTGTTGAACGTATGACTAACTGCATAGGAGAAAATGAAGAGTAAGACAAACTGTGGGAAAAAGGAAGAAACATTTACTTTGGATGGTGTGGGTAGTGGAGTTTGGAGGCACCATGAGATGTGCCTGGGGATGGGGCAGGGGGAATGTAGTAGTTGACCTAAATTGTTTCTGTAGGCTACACACTAAAGTGCGCTAGCCGATTTACAGCATTTACTGTCTGTTTTTTTCCTTATCTCTGTAATAAAACAAAAAATCTCTTGTTTTCCCGCCTTACTGAACTAGAGTAGTCCAGTTTCAGAGTTGCTGATCCCTGGGCTTTGTTTATAGTTCCTGTTACTGATCCATTGCCTTATTAGGGAGGAGGGAAGTTTCTTTGCTTACCAGTGGGAGTGGGAGGCACTGAGCGGCCTTTCTGTCCGATTTGGTGAAGTTTCAGCCAGAAACTAGTAGTCCATTGGTCGTTTTGGGCCAATTCCTAGCTCCCTTCAGCCCCCTGCTATAAAACACGTTAAACGCGCGGAGTTGCCACTGTTGCACACAAGAGCAGCGGCGGTTAAACAAGGTTAACTATTCGGCCATCTAAATTCCACTCTTCAAATTTTCCCTTAGAACTACCTTCCTCGAGCTGTACTGCTGATCTAACCAGCATATCCTATAACTGAAAAGTTCATCTCTACTTGATTCCCAAGTAGACTATTCTCTATCTGTAAAGCCTAGCACTTACTCCTACAGTACTTGCACCTTGATAAAGCACTCTTATTATAGATAGTACCCCACCAGCCTAAAACTCACTTCCCCCGGAGTCCTTTGAAAGTCTCTTTATCTACTACTTCTAGTATGTCGAGGGATCAGTTGCTAGTGTCCTCTCCAGCTCAACTGGTGAACCTGGGAATATTGAGGCAATGTTACAATTGCCTCATGTACACAGACAATCCTCTCCTCCTCCCACAAAACACAAATACATGCGAGAGATGCAACTATACGGCCAAACTGGAGGCTGAGCTCTCTCAACATTGGACTGGCAAGACCAGACAGGAGGAGAAGATAACCACACACAATACATACCCAGTCACACATGGTACCATCACAACTTCAAATCATACACATACTCACACAAAGACATACTCGGAGGCTCTGATCAAAAATTTACCAAAACAGCAGAGGCCACCAAAGCAGACACCCAAACAACTACCACCTCACGACCCAACACATGCAACACATAGACCACACAGTCAGAGTGTCAAACAGTCACAGCCCTTAAGGCCAAACAAAATGCCAGACACACTTGTCATTGGTGATTCCATAGTCAGACACACTGACGTCCGCTCACCAGACTGAGTAAGGAGAAGGTCACAGTAAGCTGCCTGTCGGGCGCTAGAATCCGCCACATAACGCAAGCACTCAGGTCTCTCAACAGCAGGTACAAGTACGACTCAGTCATTGTCCACGCTGGTGTCAACAACCTGAGACGTACCTCCTTGGACTACATGAAAAGGGACATCGAGGAGCTCTCTGATTATGTAGCCCAGGCAGGTATGACCCTGACCTTGAGCAGTATCCTACCTTCACCTAGAATGATGCCACAATACAGTGATAAGATGATCAGCTTTAATAATTGGCTTAAATTCTGGTGTCATTCAAAGGGATCAATGTCTGTCTGCCTGGGATGACATGCTGGACAAGCCACGCTGCTTCACAAGGGACGGCTTGCACCTGTCACCCCTGGGCTTCGGATATTGGCAAAGGCTCTTACCACCCCCATAGTGCCTTTTTAGGCAAGGCTCAAATTCTAAACCTACCACCCTAGAACACCAAAAGGAAAAAACTAAGGGTAATGCTGCTCAATGGCAGAAGTCTCACTCTCAAGATGCACGCACTCGAGGCCCTTCTCAATATGCAGAACATCGATGTCTGTGCTGTGACAGAAACCTGGTTCAAGGCTCCTGAGAGCACCCCAGCACTAACAGGTTTCACCTCATATCATGCGTTCGCCCCAAAATCCGGACAACACCAAGAAAGGAGGGGGTGTCCATATTCATAAAGGACACCCACACCTCAAGGTTGGTGGCAACGCGATGCATCGGAGACCATCCAGGTGCAATTAACCATAGGCAAGACTGCTCTGCAATTTGTAGCATGTTACAGGCCACCCTCTCAAACTCAGGAACCTCACATGGCCTTCCTGAAAACATTGGAGGGATAAATGTATCTCCAAACACCATCATACTAGGTGACTTCAACTACCCTAATATAGACTGGGAACACTACTCAAGCCCAAACACTCTAACCCAAAGATTCCTGGAGTTCATAAACTCAAATGCCATGGAACAACTAGTCACCATCCCCACAAGAGGAGAAAACATACTTGATCTCATCATCACGAACATGGGATCAAAATGTTCAACACCGGAAGTATACCCCTCACTGGTGAGATCAGATCATAAACTAATCTCGCTGGAGGTCCTCATCCCGCCCCACCTGAAACAAAAAAGACCACAGTGAAAAACTTCTCAAAAGCCGATTTCACACTTCTAAAAACTAGTGTGGTCTCCTTTAAGGCCCCTGAGCCAGTGGTAAACATTACTCAAACCGCTGAATCACTTACAAATGCCTTCTACCAGCACCTACAGGACTGCATGGATCAGGCAATCCCAAACAAAACTAAGACTCTCTGTACCAAAGGCAAGCGTCCAGTCTGGTGGACCCCAGCCATAAACAAGCTCTACAACAAAAGGAGGAAGCTACTACAAGATAGAGCAAAATCCTTGAAAGGTAAGACACCTTTGATCATTATAAGTAAAAACTAAGAGCTCTCATAAAATCATCCAAGGCAAATTTTGAGAGAAAAATCACCAAGGACTCTAAAGACAATCATAAGGCCTTCTTTAGCTATGTTAGAAACCTAGGAGGAAACTCCCAGATATGCTCAGAATTAGTTCAAAATTATGTGAAAATTACTGAACCTACACACATTGCTAACATACTGGCTGACAGGTTCAGTGCAAACTTCTCCCTCCCCAAAAAGGAGAGATATCTATTCCAGAGGATTGTAGCCCCCCAAACATCTCCAACGCCCAGGTGAGAACTGCCCTCAATAAGGCAAAAAACACAACATCCATGGGACCGGATGGTGTCCCCGGCTGTGTGCTTCATGAACTCAACGAGGAATTAAACCCACAGTTAGGACAGCTGTTTAATCTTAGCCTCACCTCAGGATACGTACCCAAGGAGTGGCGCACGGTGACTGCGGTCCCACTTGATAAGGGCGGTGCCTCCACAGACCCTGGAAATTACCGCCCCATTAGCTTGACAAGCCTTATCTGCAAAGCCATGGAGAGGATCATAATGGAACTCATAAATAAAGACATAGGGAACTTGCAGACTTTGGATCCAACCCAGTTTGGCTTTGTCAAAGGCAGATCCTGCCTCTTAAAATTGGTTGACTTTTTCGAGACAGTCACCAAGGCCATTGATGAGGGAAAGGCAGTCCATACAGCCTACCTCGACCTGGCAAAGGCCTTCGACACAATACCCCACTCAGGTATCATCGAAAAACTCATCAGCTTGAATGTAAACCCATACATCACAAGATGGGTTGCAAACTGGCTAAGTGACAGAACCCACAGGGTCAGAGTTGCTGGAGCCATGTCAGACTCAAAGCTTGTCACAAGTGGTGTCCCACAGGGCTCAGTCCTGGGTCCACTCTTGTTCGGCATCTACTTTTCTGAAGTACAAGCAAACACAGGAGGGTTATGGCTGACAAAGTTTGCAGATGACTGCAAACTGGGCGCCATAGTCGAAAACACATCTAACACAGATATCCTCCAGAAGGGCCTCACAGAAACGGATAACTGGTGCCAGAGCCATGGCCTGAAGTTAAACGCCAAAAAATGCATAGTCATACCCTTCGGGAAAAACAAGGTTACCCCTAGCTACCATATAGGTGGCAATCCACTGAGCACAGAAAAAGTCATCAGGGATCTGGGGACCCAAGTTGACAGTAGCCTTCGTTTGACACTCATGTTGCTAAAGTAGTTAGGAAAACCTTCTATATCGCCCACCTGATCATGAAGGGATTCACATCTAGATCAAGGGAGGTCATCGTCCCCTGTACTCATCACTCATTAGACCTATGATTGAGTACAATGCCCGTTCGAATGTATCTGACCAGACACCTGCTGCAGCTTGAAAGGCCCCAAAAGTTCCTCACCAAAAGGATAAAGGGTCTCAAAAATATGTCTTATGCTGCCCGACTGAAAGAACTCCAGCTCTATTCAGTCTCATACCGCTTGCTCAGAGGTGACCTGTGCCTGACATATAAGGCCATGTCAAACCCAGATTTGATGAATATGCTTCACCTCAAAAAATCTAGATCCCTCAGAACCACAAGGGCGGGAGACTTAAACCTTGACACGGTTATAAATAGAACGTGCTGGAGGGACAGATTCATCACCCAGAGACTCCCTATGCTGTGGAACAAAATCCCGGTACATGTGAGGCAGAGCACCTCGCTGGCCTTGTTCAAGAGGAATCTTGACCAATGGATGGGAGATCGCAGATATACCCCAGGGATTACTTCAGTGTCACTGCTTGACAGAGGCACAGAAAAATGATAGGCATACTTTTTATTCAAACTAAAGGGGTGGCGAAAGCCACATAACTATGGGCTAGGCTTATAAATGCCCTTGGGCAGATAGCCTAGTATGAACCTATGAACCTATGAACCTATGAACTCTGATTTGTTTTACTCTTCAGCTTTTCTTCTGCATCTTTCAACCCACCCTTACTGGCCATAACTACAACGTATTACTTAATACTTTGTCACAATGTTTTATACTTCACAGTCCTTAGTTTTCAAATAGTTTTAAGAAACTCTCATTTAGAGTAGGCATGTTGGCAGTAATGGAGAACACTGCTGTATTAATAATTGGTAAAAATAGTAGATGAAGATGTAGAAACAGTGGTATAAAACATTTTCATGCATTTAAAAGGGTAGCAGAACAACAACCACTGTTTCAGCAACAAATGCATTTTCTAAATACTAAGAACCAAAGCATGCCAATGTTTGTCATTAAAGAGAAAGACTGCAGATCACAGATGTGATATTTCATTTTATCAGACCAACAAAAGTTTTGCAATTACTCGAGCTTTAGAGCGGCATGAGTGAATGCACTAACAAATAGTTTACACTGCTGCTGTAACATTTCTAGCAGTTCATAACCATTATGTCAGCCTCTCAGTACACAAACATTCTACCAAGGCCCAGCATCCTCTGTTATCACCAGTGTGTTGGAATTCATTGAGATTGGTGAAGGGAAGTTTTACCACTGTGCACTGTAGGGTTAGTGTCGGCCCCGTTGCTGAAAAATCAAACAAATAAAATGGTCTGCCACTGTTTCTCCACCTGGACAACCGTTGTTAATGGACCATACCTCTCAAATGTCCCTCATTACGAGGAACGTACCTCATTTGGGGTCTTAAAAAGTTCACGTTCCTCAAAGTTCCACACTGAAAGACTCTGTCACACATTCAGTGTTAGGAATTTTTTTAAGCGAAATCCATTGTAAATAGATATGAATCATATTAATTCATTAAAGAATCTTCTTTATAAATAAAACCAGCATATTTTAACCATGCTATGACCTTCCTATTGAAGTTGTTAGTAAGCCATTAGTATGTGCTCCACATTTTGCCCATTTGTTCCACGTTATGAGGGCTAGTGTTCCTCATTTTGGAGATGGAAGGTTGAGAGCTATGTAATGGACTGCTACAGAAAACGTCCCATACTGGAAAAATGCGATGTTGCAACTCTTCTTTTTGTTATAATGTTGTCAATTGAGGGAAGC
>NC_056733.1:1829724480-1829729480 GCF_019279795.1 Protopterus annectens | reverse complement strand
TAGCAATCATGGGAACTGGAGAAACGATATGGTTAACTTGAGTGTGGGTATTTGCAGTGGAGTTCTAGTGTCGGGTGAGAAAGGAGGTCCAGTTTGGGTTCCAGCATCCATGGATGATGTTTGAGGTGAGACAAAAGGAAGGGAAACCACACCTCATGAGGCCAAAAGGGGGCAATGAGGATCACTGTGCTCTTCAACCATTTGGCTTTCTGGAGAAATTTCGGGATCTCAGGAAGAGGAGGGTAAGCATAAAGGAGATTGGTACACCAATCATGGACCAGAGCATCCCTTGGAGAAGCCCCTGAAGGAGGGATCAGAGAAAATTAACTGCTGCATTTGTTGTTGTAAGGGGAAGCAAAGAAGTCACAGCAGGGAAGACCCCAATGGTCGAATATTTTGCTACTGACTGATTGCTGACCACTCGTGGGGCAATCAGTATAAATCTGCTGAGTCTGTCTGCTAACACGCTGGATTTCCCCAGCACATGTGTTGCAAGCAGAAAGTGGTTTGAAGAGATCGCCCATTCCCAGACCCTCATGATCTCTCTGCAGAGAGGGTACGAACAGGTTCCTCCTTGCTTGTTGGTGCACCAGGCTACTGGCATATTGTCTGTGAGAATAGCAGTTGTCTTTGGAGAGACAGCCTCCTGGAAAGGCTTGCAATGATAAAAGGTCAGCTCTCATCTCTAGGACGTTTATATGCAGACTGGTCTCTATCAAAGTCCATGTGCCTTGGACCATCTTCCCCTGGAAATGCCCACCCCACCCTAGACGGAAGCGTTCATGGTCACAGTGGATGACGGGGGTGTGTGTGAATGGTCTTCAGATTGTCAGACCTGCTTGAATCAACCATCGTAGCTAGGACCTGCAAATGTTTGTTAGTCTGAAAGGAACAGATGGGGACTGATGTAGAACAGACCACTGAAAGACAGTTTCCACTGAAGAATGTGCATATAGTACCTGGCTAGAGGAACCAAAAGTATAGCAGCTGCCATGGACCCAGAGCTCAAAGAATCAACCTGGCTAGAGGAGATGGAAGATTCAGAATGGCTTGAATGTGAAATTTCAATGTGTCAATGTGATGCTGTGGCAAAGCAGATATTGGGGTAATGGTGGACTCCAATGAATTGCAATGTTTGAATCGGCAGTGATTGTGACTTGTCCAAATTTATAGTAATGCCTAGAAAATGGGACAACTGGTAAAGATAGTCTCTGGCCTGAGACAGTTGATGCTGAGTGGGGCAGCCAGGAGCCAGTCACCTAAGTATGAGAATACCTGAAACCCTTGCAGTCAGAGATGAGCGGCAACCACTGTCATGCATTTGGTAAACTCCCGGGGGGGCTGTGGTGAGACCAAAGGGCAGGGCTCTGAATAGGATGTGCTTGGCTCCCAGGTGGAAGTGCAGATGACTTCTGGAGTGCCTGTCTATTTTTATGTGATTGTACACGTCCTTGAAATCCACAGAGCACATCCAATCATCTTTCCTCAGCAATGGGAGGATGGATTGAAACATTACCATCTGGAACTTGACTTTCTTCACATACAAGCTGAGGTTGCTTAGGTCCAAAATGGGCTGTAGGTCCCCTGTTTTCTTTGGCACCAAAAAAAAAATGGGAGTAAGTCCTGGACCCTTTCATTTCGCTTGGGACCTCTTGGATGACTCCTTTTTGCAGTAAATTGACAATTTTGGTAACTGCCAACTCTCTCTGGCTGGGTGCAACATTGGGAAGTTTTTTGAATCTTTGGTGGGGATAGAGAAAAGGGAATCTAATATCCTCTGGATGTAATGCTTCGCATCCAAGTGTTTGTCATAATTTGGGCCCAGATGCTTGAATGCAGAGAAAAATGGCCCTGACTGCCTCCAGAGTCAGACAGTCAGGCAGCTCTTCAGGAGCACTAAAAGAGCTTGTCAGGAAAAGGTTACCTGAAGCACTGGTTTTGTGGACCTCCTCTGCCTCTTGGGTGGCATCTCCCATTATAGCATCCTCCTGTGCCTCTGGAGGAGAACTCTCTGCTTTGATCAGGAAAGGAACCTTGTGACTTATTGAACCAAGTTTTCTAAGTCCCTTTTTGATTCCATGAGTAGGTTCGTTGAAGGGTGGAAAATTTAATCCCCATGGCAGACAAGGTCTTACCTTCTTGCTTGATGCGGGACAGAGTGTCCTTAACTGATGGGGCAACCAGAGAAGAACCATCAAAGGGGGCATTGATAAAAGATGCCTTAAAGGGCTATACGAAATCACACAGCCTCATCCATGCATGATGGCATACTGCAATGCAGGTGCCAGCTGCCCTTAAAGACCCTTCTGCTGAGTAGGAAACAAGTCTCATGGAAGAATTTGCTATGGAAGTAAGAGTGGTTAGCTTAGGAGAAATCTTATCAAACTCCTCCTTAGGCACGCACTCCAACAAGGATTCAAAGAGTTCTTTAACCAAGTCTCTCTGAAGGTGAATAAAATATGCCAGATAATTGACTGCTCTCAGAAAAAATGTCACTGCGGCATAAGGGCCCTTTCCAAACCTGTCCATCACTCTGGACTCCCTGTTCAGCCAATGGACAGCTGAGCTCTGCTGGGCAAGCTCTTACTTGGTTGTGGCTGTCACCACCATAGCATCAACAGGGATGCCCTTACTCCAGAAATTATGGTCCTCCAGGGGTGAAAGAATCTTGTCCTGTCACTTTGGTACTGCTCTGTGGTGTCCAGCTCCTTCCACGCCTGATGTGTGACAAGGTTTGTAAGAGCATCCACCGGGGGGGACTACCCAAGATGTAGATGGTCCTGTTCTGAAGGCCTCCAGGAATACAAATTCCTCCAAAGAGGGGTTTTTGGAAGACAAGCCACCTTTTAACTTCAAGATCTCTAAGATGTCTGTGAAAGAGACATCATCCGGTGGTGATTTGGGAGACCCCTCTCCCTCATTGTAATCCATATCCTTGGTGAGGGACTTCATAAGGGAGTCCAAGTGCTTCCGTTTGTACATCCTCTTCCATGGGACCTCCGCAATGGGATATTCAGGAGAGGACTTGGAAGAGGAAGGGGCCACCTCCACTGGAACAGGATGGAAGTCTTTAGAGACAGGCTGGTCCTAGACAGAAATGGTAGATCCAAGGCCCTGATCCAATGTAGGCACATGAGGAGGAGCAGCAGTCAAGGGGTCTGGCACTCTGCTAACAAAGAGGGCATTTTTATAACCTAGAAGGCCGAAGGTGCTGGGGAAACCAATCAAACTCCTTAGGAGCCGAAGCTCCTGAGGAAGATGGAGGAAGCTCACCAGAACCCCGAATCCTAGACAGAACCGGACCAACACTGTTGAGGGCTAAAGTTCCAAGGGGAAGGGATAGATATGAGTACACTGGAGCCTAACCTCATCCCTCAGATCCGGCCACAGTCAGATCCAAAGATCTCAGAGCAGAGGCAGTCAAGGAAAACGTCTGAGTCGAGGAAGCAAGCGGCCACTTATCCAACCCTGAATCCCTTGGAAGACTACTGTCCTGGGGCTCTAAAACTGAAACATGGATCAGAGAAGGAGAAAAAGAAGTAGGCAGGACAAGCTTAGATCCATGAGGGGATGGAGCTGGAAGTACCCCCATCTGCATCTGGGCTTTGATGATTGATCTGACCATCCTGTCCATGTCATCACAAAGGCTCCGAGAGGATTTGGAGGAAGCCACTGAAGACAGATGAGAGTGCCTTGGGTCAGCAAGATCTTCGAAGGCACTGTAGGAGAAACTTAGGTAATAGAGCTCCCTGGAGACCCAGAAGAGAACTGCAGATCTGGGGATCTACAGATCTGAAGTAGACTGCTTGAATCCAGGGAATTAGGATCCGGAGACTTTGCAGATATCAAAGGCTCACTTGGAGCCTTTAAGTCAATCAGATCTGATGGAGTGGACATATGCCTCGGCATCAACATCCTTGGATCCAAAACCTTTGCAGCCTTGGCAGGTGGCTCTGAAGATGCCCTAGACTCCATATGGTGGCTTTTCTTTGCCTCAGAACTGAGCAAATCCTTGGAGGAGGGTTGAGCCCCTGGTGAAGAAGAAGAAAGAGGAGCGGGTTTAAGGCCTTCAAAATAAATTTTTTCTTCTTTTCTTGAATGGCTCTCAGATTGAACCCCTCACATATGCCACATGGGGAGTCCAGGTGAGCCAGCCCTAAACAATAAACACATCTATCATGTGCGTCCAAGTGTAGAATCTTGCTCTCACACTTGGCGCACCTTTTTAAAACCTGAAGGCTTATCCATATAAAAAAGGATTAACTATTTACTAATAAAGCTAATAAAGCTATATCACTATAAATTTACAAGGACAGAAAGAAGTAGAGAAAGAAGGGCTGAAGTCCGAAGGGAAGAAGGAAGTTAAGGACAGGCAAAAAGAACCCTTATGCACCTCGGAAACTAAAGGGAAAAGGGAGGAAGATAAACTACACTAAAACACTAAGCTTAATTAGAAAAAGAAGGTAAAATATCAATAAAACTATCACTTAGCTGCTCAAGCACTGTTAACCATGTCTGGATGCACCAGTGGCAAATGAGATCTAAGGTGGTTGGGCTAGGGGAGGAGAATTATGGGTAATGGAAGAGCTCGAGCCTGGAAGCTAAAGTCTGTGGGAGGCGGTCAAGTTGGATCTGAGGATCAGATCCATAACCCATCAGTGAAGCAGAATGAGAAGGACATCAGATCAGGTGTACTGGCTGACACTCATTTCAAACATGCACTATTATCAAGGCATGCGAGAAAGATGCTTTACTGTAAGCATGTGCATATCAAAAGGCAGAGATGAAGTACAGATGGAAAGGAGCCTGTGGAGGTGTCAAATATTAATGAACAAACATGAGCACACAGGATTCAAATTGAATGTCTGTGAAGGTATTTGATGCAAATAACATTATAAGAGAACACAGCAACATTTCTTCTGAAGTGCACAGTTGACATCTCCTCACTTCAGCAGGAAACACAGCAATCATAGGTCTCTGAATGACTTTAGAAATCATAA